>NW_010206400.1:97472-122398 GCF_000695765.1 Mesitornis unicolor | reverse complement strand
TCCCAAGTGCAGGACCCAGCATTTGGCCATTCTAATGCAGCAGAATATGGTAAGAATAAGACTATACAAGCACAGAGTCCTTTTGCATAATTTGTATAATGATGATGATCATGGTACTAGTAACATTTGGGATAAAGAAAGCAATTGGCAGAAGATGGGAAGAAGTACAAGCAAATAAACTAAAACAATTATCTAATATCACCGGAAAAAAAACAGAGGCTAATTTGAACCAAGGATTGCAATTGGAAATATACATTAATAGGATTCTTTCAGTGGATGTAGCAGAACATAATTTAATCTGAAGTGCACTTGAGAAATTAGCAATGCCTCTCTTTTGTTGCTTTTTGACGTGACAGAGGTCTGGATAAGTGTTAGGTTTTAATGTAAATTAACAAGATTAGTATGTCTGCATTTTGTCTACAAATAGTCTTCATCTGTTTAATTTCCTTCAGTACTGTCACCTTCTGTCTTACTCTCTTTGAGATGCTCCAAGGGGAAAAGAATTGTCAGGGCAAGAATTACTTGTATTCCATTTCAAAATATCATCTTGGTTTTTTAGACTGTCTTGAGATTGGGCTAACCGTCTTGAAAAGTAAACACAGAGTTAATAAAGCCTGTGCTTTCATGTTCACAAAATTCCAGGAACTCATAGCATACACTGCAAAGAGGTTAAAACCATGATATTATTAAACTATGTTAAAATGACCCAGGCCTCAGTTTCTGGAGAAAGGTTGGATCAATGAGCAGGGTAAATAAGCATTCATTTTGTCAAGTACTTCTCTAAGAGCAGCTAATTAGAACCACTTCTGTTCAAAGGTAACAGGAGCTACATAGGAAAAGACTTAAAAATAAATGGAACTTTTTCTCCAGTTCAAACATATTTGGATTATCTTTGGTGTAATTTGGTAAAGTTCTTCCATTACTGTTTTTCTAGATACAAAAGTGAAATCTGTTCTAAAATTTAAACCACTCCTTCCTCCCGGCTTCCCCAAACCTGCTTACACTTTCATCACTTTAAGATTTTAAGTTTAAAATAAATTAAGGAGGTCCACTGGAAATTTCCAACTTTTGTAGGGCCTAAACTCAACTTCTGCTTCCTTGGGGCTCAAATAGTTTTTCTTCCTTTTCACAGACAAATACCATACAGTGACTATAAAATGTTTTTCACCATGTCATTAATCCCAAAGCGCTAATATGGACTCATGGTGTTTTATAGCTATGCAATTTATGTAAATATGTGTGCATGCATAAAGGGAAAGGAGGGGATACATGGCAGATGGTTATTACACGTTGCTTTACTGTATACATTTCATTTGCAGATTCTTGCCATTGCACATGAGCCCTTTAAAGCATCAGACTGTATAGCACTAGGGCTTACACAATATCAAACAATTTTTGGCAGTTGCTGCTCAGTCTTTCATCGCTGCCAGACCTTTGGTAGTATAAAGCTGAATCCCTGTCTAGTATGCAACTAGCACAAGGTCCTCATTATACTGGGATTTAATACCTGGGGCCAGAAGGCTCTACATACAATGTAACTCAGACTCACTCCCTTGCCTTTTGAGTGAACAACTGTTTAATATGTGGTGCCTTACAAAGCTGCCATAATTAAAAGGATAATTATTTATAATCCCATTCAGGTCCAATGTAAGTAAATAAAAATGACATTAATGGAAGAAATTTCAGAACTTAAATATACTTGACTATATGCACTTACGCCACCAGGGAACTGTGACAATTGGCACAGAAGTCTACATAGGGCACTTATGACATACTGAATATCAAAGATTGCATGAAGTCTTCAGTACCTCCTACTACTAGAAACAGTGTGTGTACACAAATATACAGTTGTGCACACAACAGAAATCCTTTTCTGTTCATTCTTCAACGCATTATTTTAAATATTAGCAATATTTAAACTTGCCACCAGGCAAGTTTATGCAATTACCTTTTAAGTTTCAAAGTTAATCTGTTCTCCAAGTGGGAAAGGAAGAATGTCTTACTGAACAGCTTTGTAATATGTCCATGAGAATATACCTCTTCCCAAAAACACCAATTTAGTGCTATGCTTATACCGCCAACATACACACCCAAACAATGCATTACAAATAAGGATTTGTCAAAGCACCCACCTTCTAAGAATAGCCTTGTTCGTCCAGAGCCTTTTAAGTTTCACAATGATTATACCATGTCTGCTCCATGGAGGGTTTATGTCCATCTCTATATTTTTAAAGCAAAAAAAAATATAAAAATCTACTAAATATAATGTCCTTCTCCAGGAGAAGCAAATAATTGGAACCCTCTGTCCATGTGCACTGTATTGAAAAATAGTTATGACATTTCCTTATTGGGTTGCAATTGCTCGTCCATGTCTCTCTTTTCACACTGATTCGTTCATTCTGTATTGAACAACTACTTAGATATATCCTGCACAATACTGCAAGCGAAAGTGATATTTTTACATGGAGCACTTTGCACATATCAAGGGGAAGGTGTTGGACTTCCTTGGGCTGAGATACTTGCCAAGCACTTTCCATCATCACATTGGCCTTATGTAATTTACTGTTGATTTTTGACTCAGATCCTAGTGTTAGGTGAGAGGAACAGAGTGCAACATAAGTGCATCATATATGAGGGATAGGAAGATAAAAGTACACTAAGATTATGCCATTTCCTTCTGAAACATGTACATGTTGGTATTTTTTTCTCTAAGGGGGTCTCTGAAAGCTGAGTGTTCCCTGCTGTTGCACCATTAAAGTGCTTCACACTCTGTGCATTATTTCAGCCCATGCTATCTTTGATAGCAAAAATGGTGTCCTGCATCCCACCTCCCCTCTGCCCTCATTCCCACCCCCACAAAGAAACTCCATTCTGTGTTTAGGGTGCTTGTTTTGAAAAGAGAAAACACTATTTTCTTTTTTTCTTCTTATCCATGCCCCAACCTAGAAATATTGAGGAGCTTTGTGTGGAAGGTAAGTACTGAGGCAGCACTTCTGGACATGCACAGCAGCAGAACACTGAGCATAACTTAGAAGTTTTCACCTTTTCTATCTAAGCAGAACTTTTTGACTCCTTTAACTCATGCTCCCTGTGTATCTTATGATCTAAGTACTTCATTATTATCCTAGATTTTATCCTAAATTAATAGATAATCAGAGTAATTCTAATGGGGCATCAAATGGCCAAGTAGGGAGGAAAATGGAGTTACTTTGAATGGCCACAATCCACCTCAATGATCAAGGCTGTAAACAGAAATATGTGTTTTTATTAATTCACCTTCAGTGTTCTTTTTATTAAAAATTAAATGAGACACTGTAATTAGGAAGAAGATAACTGCAGAATGTAGAGATATACTGGGCTTTACATCAGTCCATGGCTGTTTGAGGTTACTTCGTTGTGTCTTGATTTTAAAGCAGTTTCACAAAATCAAGCGTTGGTTGCTATGAGGCTGTTTGTCACAAGAACCCATCAGGACCTTGAGGTTAAGTAAAAATTGAGGTAAACTGCACACGTTTCTATTTATAGTAGTATTGTTATGACCTTGGCAGCATTTTCATGAGATAGATTAAAATTTTGCCACTAAAATTCCCTCTGCAGGCCGAGATTTATCACAACAAGGCTTCAGTATTTTAATAGCTACTTAAAAAGATGAAATTAGACTCTGATGTTGGAGAAGGCTTTACTGTTGAGATCAAAGGTGGCTGAATTCAGTTTTGTTTCATGGGAATTTAGGATATTTTGAAGAAGTTTCTATTTCAGTATAGAGATGAAAGTAAAGTTTTGTAAATACTTTTAAATAATTAAAAAAATGATAATTTTGATATTAACAGTTTTTGAAAAACAGTACAGAATTTGATTAGGCCTTTCTAAAATGGAAATGAATCAATACTACATAAATAATGGTTTTCCAGAGCTTTCGGGGGGTCAGAACAACCAAAGACATTCCCGTGAATTAGGAATAGTGGGTTGAGGTGTGGAGGACTCAGTCATAGCCAGGTTTGCCAGAGCTTTCATGGAGTGTTGCTTCATGAGGAGAAGCCTGGATGTTCTGAGTACCCTAAGCCTACACCTGAGTGTCTCCTCCCAGTACCACGTTTATCTGGCATTCAGTATGTCCTGTAAAATGAAGAAATAGTATTCTCATTTTGAAAACGGTGACAGAGACGGAAGACATTGCCAAGATTTAAGCTGGTGTTTGCATAACTTAACCTTGGAAAGACAGGCACTGAGAGCAACCAGGAAGTAAAGCCAAACTAGCCGAGAAAAAATACGTTGTATGGGCCTGTAGTTTGGACTGAAGGATGATGCATCCATCCAGTGGGGAATCACAGAAATGTTTTTCTTATCAGCTCAGGAAACTCAGTTATCTTTATATCCTCTAATAGGAAACTCAGGAAAGTAGTCCTGACTGAGTGTGCAAGTACATCAAGGCAGGAGGTATTTTCAGTGAGCTTCTCCTTACTCACTTCCAAAACTGTTCCATTCTCTATACCGAAATAATGATTTGATCATAGGGCCTGTGAGAAAGAATGACTTTTCAACCGAGTGCATTAGATTCACCTTTGGGAGTCTTGCATGCCTGGAGAAATTCTGTGGCTCCAGAGTGAGATGACAAGTGGCAAGTTTGAAGGTCAATATTTTAGTTTGAGTTAATCTAAGGTCCTCTGTGGGTCCTATACCATGTATTTATCTGTCCAAAGGCTCAAAAGGAAAGCTGTAGTTGAGCCAGAAGCTTAACTCTCTCTGAAAAAATTATTTTCCTGTCAGTGCTGAATGGTCACTGTTTATTCTCAAAAGGCATCCTCTCTACTAGTTTTCCTTGGTTTAGAACATAAAGCTGCAACATACATTTGTAAAACGCTATAATTAAATAATAGTTTCTGTGACATTAATAACAAATGTATAGTTGAGATCTGTAAAAACTAAAGATGTGGTTTAGTGTGAAATCTATTTTTCTGAGGAAATTATTTTGACTTATTCTAAATTATATTACTCTGTGAACAATTTCTACTCTATTAAAGATCTGGAATACACATTGGAATACACATTGGTTTCTCTATGTCTCTAGCAAGACACCAAAGGAGCTATTAAAATGTAGAGAGTGAACAACCATTAAGTGTCACAAATCTTGACTAAATCCTAATATAGCTATTGATGGAAAACTAAACTCAAAATGAATCTCCCCTTCCATTGTGGATTGATAGCACTTTGAAAATGCACATACTTTAGTTTTGCCAAAACAGAACAGAAATAGAAAGGAATTAAATTACTGTAAAGCATCATAAAATTTTTAAGTAATCATGAAAAAGTGTAAAACTTCTACCTTTTTCCAAATCATTATGACTGTTGTAAGAGTTTATACTTTCTTATGTGATCACAGCAGTGATTGCCAAATTAGGAATGATTGTACCTAAAATAACCCACAATATTTTAGTGCAAGCCATGGAAGAAATAGCATTAGAACAAATAAAGCTGAGAGAAGAGCGAGACATAAAGCCATGACCTGTGATTTTTACACCTTATCATGTTAAAGCTGCAGTTTTGACATGGTTTGCAACTGAGGCATCCTACACAACATCAGGTGTGATTTTTCTTTTTGAGTGCCTCAGCTATCTCATAGATATCTGTGAGCAAGGTTTCGCATGGAACTCATTCCATAGGGAAATAGTCTGTCAGTATACATGTCCCCAGGTTCATGAATCTCAATTAGAACTAACTTGTGCCATTTCCTCAAAATAGCAATCCGTACAGGAAAATCACCAGTTAAAGGAGATTCATGACTGAAGTGCATTATGGAGGCATGGATGGATGCATGCAATTTTTGTGTTCCTAAATTTCCTCCAAGTACTAATTGAATGCAAATAATGACATTAGAATAGTTTGCAAGATGAGACAGTGCTAGACAAAAGGAGTAGAAAGTGTTCAACAGCAGATCTGCATCTCTCTTTTTCCAAATGTAGCATTTGCAGTGACAGAGAATTAGGCTGAATTTCAGAATGAGGGAAAGATCCCCAAACAAGTAAGTTTTGAATAACAGCCTTTTGAATCAAACAGCAACACTGTTTCCTCTGAGAAAACACTTTGAAAATTATGAGCTTTCTTTGAGTTACCATATGGCAAAAGAAGGGTTGAATTGCAGCTGCCTCCAGAGCTCAGCATATACTTTCAACCTGTTCTCAGTTTCCTTTTTTATTAAAAATGTAAGAGACTCTTTCTCTGTACTAAAAAATCTGAAAAGAATGCAGTAGCTTGTAAAAATCTTATTCTGCAAGGTTCAAAAGATCTCTTTAGTAAAGCATTTGATTTTGAAAGTTAAAGCTATGCTGCTTCCACAATGTTTTTCACAGCTCCCACATGGAATATAATCTTGTTTCAGATTTAAAAAAATAGAAATCTCTTGACAGTGATGCCTCCAGCTTTCAGTAGGAGTCCTTCATGGCTCCTCCAGGATGCCACGTCTCTGGCCCCCGCTGAGTGAAGACACTCCAGAGGTATTGGGGTACTGGGGCTCAGCAGACTCGGTAATATCACTCCAGCAAGTGTCAGCACAGCACAGGCAGGCCTTTTCTTCACTCTTACAGCTGACGATGGCTTGAATGTTTACATTATTTCTTAGAGACACCAATGTAATTGCAATGGAAAAGTATCTTCCCTGGGCTGACAAATGCCATGGCGCGACAGTGTTAACATTTCTCAGGCTAAGTGGAGTGAGATGGTGAGAAGTCAAAGGAACAGTTTTGGAGATGGTACCAGTGACAGAAAGGTAACCTTTTTTTTTTGGTCTGTGATAGAAAACATTCGTTATAAGTTAATATAAATGTTAATAGCTGTGAGAGGTATGAATGATGAGGTCATATATGTAAGCTTACAGTGGTGTTGATGAAGATTTATGACCTGACCAGATATAATCAGGAGACATTCTGTGTTTAGTTTGTGCTTTTTTTTAAGGACATAGATGTTAATAATAAATAAATATTAGCCTGGGAGTTACATAATGAGAAACAAGCAAACAAACTCCTTTGGTGTAGGGCCTGATTAAGTATGCAGAAAAACAAGCACGATGGAGCTGAGGAGCACTGTACCATCCTTCTTTGCCCCGCATTCTGATCTGCTGGATCCCGATAATGGGAACTGTGAGGAAGCTCAGTGATTCATCCTGTGGGTGGCTGCCTGTCATGGGTGGGTGAAGTGCTTTGTATATACGGTTTGTGCATTGGTAGCACACTTGAGGATGGCCTGGAATGAAAGGTGCTCTCCAAAAGCTCTGGGTAGATCATTATTTTATTATTACAGCAAGGTGCTAGCAGCTGACAACTTCAGTAATTGGATCAACATTCATATTGCAAATGCCAGCAGGTTTGACTCAGCTGTTTATAGTTCTGTAGCAGATAAATTCCATGAAACTGATTTCATTTCAGGCAAGATTTTTAGGAGATGAGAAAAAGAAAGGCCAGCCTGTCCTTTTCAGACGTTAAAGATCCCAGTGCTGCTGGCCCAAATAACTTCCTCTCTGTTGTGTTGTGGGTTAGCGAGACCGGCAGCAGCAGTTTCAGTTCATGGCTGTTATGGGCAAGAAGTTCAGCACTGCAGTGTAATGATTTGGGGCTTACTGTTCTCGCCCAGGATGATGAAATCCCCATTTCTGGCCTCTGATCTGTTACAGCCACTGCACAACTCGTCAGTGCTGGACTCAAATAGGAACATGGATGCTCTCACACCTGACTTGAGCTATCTGGGTCCCAGAGTGGAGTCTGATTCCCAGTGTTAGGTGTAGTGAGTACCTGTACAATGAAGATGTGGTCCCCTCAAAGCCATTTAAAGGCAGTAGACTGGGTTAGCTAGATAACAAGGAAATGCTGCTACTCTTCTCTGGTGTGAGAAGTTACTCAGAGTCTCAGCAAATCATCACCTGCAGGTGAAGCTGGAAGATTCTCCTGGAAGGAGGGGCCTTGTCTTCTAAAAGGAGACATAAGCCTCATCACAGGAGGATGATCCTCTTCTGTGGTAATAAGTTTAGAGCACTTATCCAAACCTGTGCAATGTGAATTCAGTTTCTTCCTCTATTTGAACATACTCAGCCTTCATTTTTTGAAATCTCTTTATATCAAAGCAGATTGGGTCATTAACTCTTATCTAAGCTCACACATGACAAAAACTATGTACTGCAGTAACAAAATTTTGCTTTTCCTCAATGAACTGTAATTACATCAGTGGCCCTGTGCATTCAAAGCAGTGTTACCCAAGATGATCGACAATTTTGTATTTTGGAAAACTACTGAGAAACAGTGCTATGAACTTCAGAAGTATATTTAATAGGTCCAAACCCAGGAAACTTACCCTTGATGGTCTATTTACTTTCTCCATCACTGCCTCTCGCTTTCCCTGGCATGAATAATGTATCAATGCTTTTTTGTAAGGTTTTTCTATTTTGGGGGCTGTTCTCTTTTAACACCTAGAGAAAAATTGAGATGTTAATTTCTTACAGTGGCAGCTAAGACAAGCATAATTAAGCAGTTTACTTTCTAGGGATTGCTCACAGAATTCTTCAAGAAGTTCCTATGCAGCTGATGCAGTTGAGGACCATGCTATCGATTCCCAGCCGACAGCAAACAGATGGCCTGTCAGCAGAATTGTTCATACTTTTAGTAGGGTGCATCATTAATGAAGCCAAATACGAGCTTACATTTTTCAGCTCCGTGGTATTAAAAAAAAAGTAGTGCGATATACTGTGAAAGTAGTTTATTAGATCCCATGTGTCATTCAAGAAAACCAGTTGTGCTGAATCTGTGACATGGAAAAAATCAGTCTTCTCCAGCAACATATGTTAAAGGTGCCCTGCATTCTTTCTGACAAATTTGATTTTTCCACAGGTGAGTAAGTGCTAAGATATTGCTTTGCATCTCCAGTAGTAGTAGTGTATCTCTGTATTTCCTGACATATGCCAATGTTAGGTGTCAAGGGATACAGAAAAACCTGGGACAGCTAGAAATACCAATCAGTAGTTCTTTCTGGCTTTCTCTCACCTTTTTTATTTATGCTACATCTAGACAAGTCTATTCTTTGGGGAACAACATAAAATTATAGTAAGTAGGTGGTGTGCTGCATGTGAAAATTCAGAGTTTTAAACCACCTGGCTACAATTTCATATACATTCGATTCCAAATGGAACAGTAATAGTTAAAGGATCAAATCCCACTCACTTGACTCACAAATAGTCCTGCTGACACTAAGGCAGCTGTGTAATATGTGGTCTTTTGTTCACTGTTTGTTTCCTAGAACTGAATTTCCCCAGGGCAGTGACCTATGTGATCAAGTTTACCAATACAAAAAAGGTCCATTGCTTCATAGTCTTTTAGGACTTCTGTATGTGGCAAAACAACAGTAAGCTAGTCCAAAATCTTAAACAATGAAAAATGTTTTTATTAGAATTAAAAAATATAGACGAATAACTGCTTTGATGCTTAATCTAAGAGCTATATCTGTAAAGGTAGTGACAGCATCATGGGCAGTATTCTTAAGTGCTGTGTTACTGTTCAGAGAGTTTGTTGTTCTTGGGATATATTTTTCTATGTAACATACGTACTTTTAGAAGAAACTTCTTTATATCCCTGTAGTCATCTTTGTCAGTTTTGTAATTGCTTGATAGTTTTGTTCAGTAGAATGTTAGAAGGGTTTCTTGTGTGCTGTCACCTTCGATTAGTAAGGTTCTCTGTAGGGGGGATGAAGTCTGAAGGCTAAAGGCATTAAAGGATTTGTTTTGGTGGGTTTTTTTGGGAAGCTGTATTTTTTAATAAATTATTGTCATTCAAGAAAACTCAAAGTGTATGCAAAAGTATTGTTCCTAGGGTGTATTATTGTACTTTTTTTCCCCTGCATGTTCACCATTTGCTATTCTTCTATTCTTTCTCTCTCAATTACTATTGATGCTCAGGATGCCTGTCAGCTGATAGCTTTTTATAAGCTGTTCTGCAAGCTGAACACAAATAACATGACAGCTTGCAGGCTACTTGTTGTCATAATGTTCTTACTTTGCTCTGGGCAATGCCACATAAAGAATATTACATCTCGACTCCTATTTGCATCAACCAAATATTTTAACATTAACACAATAATATCGGAATGGCAGGATGTTTATGACATTACCAGCACCAAGAAAGCAGAATAAAATTATGTTCTGTTTCCACCTACACATTTTCACCCACTCCCAGGCTCTGTACTACTGTGGTTTTAGATTTGTTGATTTCTGTGGAGGTAAGTTGATTTCAGGTTCTAAGCTCAATTATGAAATTTAATTTAAAATGTCTTTCTGACTGCATATGGAGGTATTAATTAAATGAGATGTAACACAGGGAATGTCACCCTCCATGCTGCTCTGAACTGGCTTCCAGCAATTTACTCAGAGGATGGCTTAATTGTAGAAGATCTGGGCAACATCCACAGTTGAAAACGCTCAAGGGAATCACAACACTGACCAAAATCAGGTGAAAAATAATGTGTGTGAGAACATTACCAGAAATATGGATCACAGAGATTTCCTGCACCAGGAAATACCTCTCCATGTGAATAGTCTTCATGCAGTTTAGGATTGACTTCAGTTTATTTTATCTTATTCACTTTGGAAATGGACTAGCCTAAATAATGAAAGGCTTTTGTAAACAAGAAGATGTATTTTAAAGTGAACCTCTTTGAAGAGATTGGATTGTAAACATACATGTGATAACTGCAACCACAGTTCTCACCGTTTAGCTGGCTCCAAGTTTCCAATAGATCATTCTGAATAAAACATCTTTCAGTGCTGTGATGCTGGTAGTTGGAGCTATCACAGCCTGTGTGGACATCTCTGATATGTTGCTGCATGACTCTGCCGCGGCTTTGCAAATCAGCTCATGTTACTAACTGCAGGTTTTTTGTCTGCAAAGCAGTCATCTGAAGCTTTCCTTTCTCCACCTGTAGTAGGAATGTTTGGGAACAGCAGGCACACAACACCTGCCTCAAACAGCAGGCTTCATCCCAAAACCTAGAAAAATGCAATGCAGGAAGGGCTGCAAGGACCTTTAGAGTTGCTCTGGACATTTTGAGCAGCTGGTGTGGTGGCCCCTCTAAAACAACAGTAAGAAGGTTGCTTTCTCTGGCTATTTCTGATCTAACATCTACAGCCCCTTCCCTTTCCTCCTTTCATCTCAGCATTAGCATCCATTGCCCATTATAACATTGTCAAAGGAGCAGCTCAGCATCTTAGTGCTTGTTCCTGTGCTGCTCTCTGTGCTTGGGAGAAAGACCTTGCAAATATCTGTCCAACTGATGAATCACTTTCCTTCCAAACTTCTCTCAGAAACATGTTTGAACATGATGTGCACACAAACCTGACCACAGGTGTGCTGAGAGGAGCTCACCGCTGTGTTGGCAGGTGCGATGTTAACATATATATTAACATAGCATCCAACTAATAATGATAGCTACTACTGTTATTTTCTCCTACAGATTACCTTTCTAGAAAAGCCTTAAATGCCAAGAAAATAAAACCGGTTCTGTCTCTCTATTTAGGTTCGGTTACAACAGCCTTTTAATTTTCTGGTAGCCAGTCCTCAAGGTAAAGAAACCCATCCTTATCTCCCAGCAGTCCAAAACAAAAAACCAAACACAGGTTTTATTTGATTAGGCTTTTATTTCCATTCAAGTAAAAAAAAAAAAAAAAAGAAAAGACAGAAGTTTTTTGCTCTCGGTTCAAACTTGCTCTCAGTTTCAAACCTGAAAACTCTTTCAAAAGAGGAACTTGGGTAAAAGAGGGAGCTTAAAATGGAACAATTTTGGACTGTCAGGAAGAAAAAGCATTTACAAACTTGTCATACCAGCAAACAAACCAATATACTGGTCAAGACTCCAAATCTCAGCTAACACAGAAAGTTCCTGTGAAAAATATTGCTTTTGTTTCTAAAGCATTTTTTAATTAGGAAATCCTGATCCAAACAGCCTAATGAGATTCAGAGGACACATCATGATGGTGAGAAACAGTGACGAACGGTTGTAGACGTATTTCAGAAATGTATCCTACAGATACGTGAGGACAGTTCTTCCTGATAACAGTACCATGATTGCCTGAGGAAAATGAATTTACCGAATTTCACAGCTACACAACTGCATTTCCAGAGTAAAGAATGGAAGAAATTAGAGGTAGCTGCATGTGAATTATCCTGGTTTCCTCATGTATATCATCAAATAAGCTTTTTGTGTATTTTTCCAAGTCAGACTTGGGCACCTGTGGCTACAGGTGAGGCTTTAATGCTGAGGGAGCGGAGATAAACATAACCAACCAGGTTTACAATTGGCTTTCTATAAAAACGAAGGTATTGTTGCTTCCTGGGATTGGAAGGTGTTATTTTGTCTTTCACTACTCGTCAGATCTTTTGCACTCCTTGAAGTATTCACAGAAAGACTCTGCTTAAATAAAGCAGATTTTTTTTTTTTGGTCTTGTATTCTTTGTGCTTCTCCTATGGTTTATGCCACAACAGGGCACAATGGATTCATCTGGGTCTAGTTATTTTTTGCACACTCTTTCTCACTTTTCCTGCACAGCTTCTCTACTTGTTTATTTCAGCAGTGTTCATCCTTGTAGGAAGAAAGAAAAGATTTAAGGATGCAATTTGCTTAAATTAAATTGCCCCAAAATAATTCCATTCCCCAAAATATTGTTGATTATTTATCACTTAGCTCTGAAGATAGAGAGCAAGTATTTCTTCCAAAGATCCATATTCCTAGAAACATAAAAGAAAGTGGAAATTAATAATGTATGCACAGCTTGCTTAAGGCCAGCTAATGAACAGCTCAGTAGCCGGGCATATTCCATAGTCTCATAGCATATTCAAAAATGAAAGGCCATCAGGCAAATTGAATCAAGTTTTATAATATCCATCACATGCATTCATACTATGTCTTGGTTTACTCCCAAAAATTGCCAGTGTGCACATGGCCCCATCCTGCTGGTATGAAGAAAATCCAAAATCACTTTAAACAAGTCTCAGATGAGGCATATTTGTATATTGTC
Source organism: Mesitornis unicolor (assembly GCF_000695765.1). NCBI lineage: Eukaryota > Metazoa > Chordata > Aves > Mesitornithiformes > Mesitornithidae > Mesitornis > Mesitornis unicolor. Next base: position 109,355 of record NW_010206400.1, on the reverse strand, counting down.
CTCTGTACCACCCACCACTCTGAAAGGGGAGTCTTCTCTACACTCCCTTTCATAAGAAAAACAGCAGCTAAAAGTAATTTGATCATCTCACAGACTGCTGTAAAATACTTGGTATGCAACTGCTTACAGTGAGGCTGAGCAGCATTTTTGAATGGACATTTTCAAGTGAAATTATGTGCTCTTTGGACTCAACCTGCACATAAGCCTTTGTATTTACACACTGGATCGTGTCTTCAAAGAGAAAGTTGGTAAGAACTTTTCTACTAGGCCTGTATCAAGATTTTTATTTTTTTTTTCTCTGAATGATGGTCAACTTCGAAAGGAAATGTAAAAGATAAATAAATTCAACTTCCAGATTGACTGTGATTTTATGGTTCCTGGCAAATGAGAAAGATTCATCTCTGGAGCTCCACTAGAGAAAAAATTTTGTCCAGCAGGACATACAATGTCATTCTAAAATACCCTCAAGACTAGAAATGCACCTTTAAGAATCTGTATGGATGAGCCAGCTTTTTAATGAATATTGGTTGGAAAGAGAATGAAATACTGTTCAATTAAGTATGGTTCATTTTTTTTTAATATGGTATCAAAATAGGTCAAATAGTTCAGAGATTCTTTTTTTGAGTGTTCTAACTCTACAGACAACAAAAAGTTATATGGTATATTACTGGCTTTCTTCTGTCTTTTTAACAGAAGCAGATAAAGAAAATAACTGGGTTTAGCGAGCCTCTAAGGACATATGATTGTGGGTTAACCCCAGCAGGCAGCTAAGCCCTACACAGCTGCTCGCTCACTCCCCCACCAGTGGGATGGGGAAGTGAATCAGAAGTGCAAAAGTGAGAAAACTCGTGGGTTGAGATAAAGGCAGTTTAATAGGTAAAGCAAAAGCTGCATGTGCAAGCGAGGCAAAATAAGGAACTAATTCACCACTTCCCATCGGCAGGCAGAAGTTCAGCCATCTCCAGGAATGCAGGGCTTCATCGCATGTAACTGTTACTTGGGAAGCAAAACAGTCCACTACCAGATATTTGACCATCCAAGAGAAACATGTGCAATTCAGGGTGTTTATTGTGTCAGATTTATTGTGCCAGCACAGATGATCTTTCAGGATACATAAATCCTAACTTTGTAAGACAGGAGGACCAAAAATAAACATTTTTCCTATTTTTTCTTGTTGCATAAAGAAGCTTTGGACCCTCAGATCAGTGTATTCATTATAGCCTTCCTCTACAAGGGTAAGCAGAGCTGATGGAAGGCAGTATGCGACAGTGGCAGCTAATAATGCAAATGTAAATAATTCCAGTAACTAAATATAGCTGCATATTTATGTTCTCTTTATTTGAATTTCTTTATTTCAGTTTGGCTAGCTTCAAGTCCCAGGCATTAGATTCCTCTATGCTTTCATCAAATAGATTAAAGAATCATCTGTTTGTGAAAATATTAATCATTTAATATGATGGATTCATTATGCAGTTACTAAAAAGCTGCCTATACCAAATCAACTCACATTTCACTTAGTTCTTTGAAGCATTTCATCTCTTCTAAAGAGCTCCAATCTTACAATTAAATAACTATTGACGGCAACTAATGTTTTATACTTTATACAAAGCTCATTCTCGAGATTTCTCAATGAGTCCAAATGATCACCAGGGCTACCCCGCTCTACATCCTCAAATGTTTTCTAATTGTCTTTTTCATTCCCTAAAGAACTAAACATGCCTCCAAAGGACACTTTCTTAATATAATCTCAGAGTAGGTCCATCAATTTTGTGCTTACATAAATTGGTTCATTTCCCATTCCTCCGCACTTTGCCAAAGCCATTTTTAAAATGCATCATCCTGGTCGTTTAATTAAATTTCAGCAGTATTTGTTTCCTTTATCTTTCTGAAAAAAAAAAAAAGAAATCCGTCACATCCTTAGCCTCTTTCTTAACAGTCTTACAAATTCACAATGCATCATACTAGTGAGTGATATGTATTTAAGCAAATATGATCACAGATGTTCTTTAATATATTCATGTTATTGATTTGTTGCACTTAATTCAGTAATATTTGAACACGAACCTGTAAATGATGTCTAAAATAATCCTTCCTTTCTTCTGTTACATTTTCTTATAAGGGACTTGCACAGCACAGTACATAGAGGTGGGTTGGTATGCTGAATTAAGCTGATAGTGATCAGCAAAAGTCCATCAGCATGTTTATGTAGCAAAACATCAAGATCCTCTTTCATTTACGATCTAGTTGTCAAGTGAGTTCAGTCTGGATCTGTCTCAATGCTCAAGGCACGTTTAATGTCAAAACCTAAGGTGTGTACGCACAGAATACATTTTCACAAGAATGCCAATATAAAAATATTCTGACATTTATTCTGGGTTTTGAGAGTTTATGACAAAAACCACCAACCCAGAAATTAAGGATTAAAGAGCTCAGGGCTGCTATGGAATACACAGTAGCATTTAGCACAGTGCTGTTCTCAGCAAAAAGTGAGCACAGCGCTGATGTCAAGGAACAAAAAGAGCTGGCCCTTTTGCTCTGACTTTTTCTCATATCTACATAAGCTTTCTGGTTTACGAATGCCTTTGTACCTTCCCATGAGTAACAGAAACCTAGTGTCACTTATTGGTCACCTTTCAGGAGCTACAAAAGCCCAGGGTTATACTCCTAGCATGTTGCAGAGTTTCAGGAAGCTGTAGCATAAGCATGATCTCTTAAGTCACCTGTGTCTTTAATCTGTTCCTCTACCTGAAATAGTCAATATTCTGATCTACAGAGTCACAGCTGGGTTTTGTTTGCTCTTCAAAAAGAATCAGTTACACATTACTCGAGATCTAATCATATTGGACTGCAAATTATGCAAAACTAGGTAATTTGTTTGGATTGATAAATTAAATTTATCAAAAACTTTTTTGCCACTTAAAGAGAAATTTTCCTAAGAAGATTTCTTAGATTCTTGTTGGTTTGCTTTCACATTTCATGCTGTTTCACAACAAATTGCTGACACAGCTTCAGTAGTACTCAGTACTGACCATTTGTGAGGAAATGATTAAATTATTTTTTTTTCAGTTTGAATAAAACTGTATCTGAAACATTACTGTTGTGCTGCTTTCCAGAAACATATATTGAAAAATATTTTCAGTGTTATTCATTGATATTGTGATGGTCTACTTTATTTTAAAGGCTGTAAAAGTCTTGGTTTGCATAATTTCCGTAAGAATATAAAATTTTTGTAGTCTTTCAATATTTTGGTACAAAGATTACAAAATTACAAAATAGTTTTTAAAAAGTGACTATTATCTTTTCATTTTTGTTATGCACTTACAGGAACATTTTTATAGGAGGCAAACATTAGAAATCTGATTTGGCCAGAAAGATTCAAATCTCCCAAACACGTATTTTTTAATTTTTAGCAAACTGAAAATGAAATTCTTTTGTGACAAGGTTTTGGTCTCTTTATGGTCTAGTCAGCTCCACGTGTTTCCTTCTTGAATGCAGTGTCACGGGACTTCTCAGAACATGTCAGCTCTCCAAACCCTGAACACTGCTACTCCACAAATAAATAATAAAGGTAACGGTGGAATGGGTGAATCATTTCAGAAGCAAACTGGATCCCGTGAAGAACTTGTTCAAGTTTGCCATTAACAGAACTCTGCCATCCTAAATCCATCTTGTAGTTAATCCGTCTAGCTGTTGGATTTATTATTGATGATTTAGATGGTGGAATAGAAAGCACTTCTAATTTGAAGATTATAACAAGCTGGGAGGGATAGCAAGCACTTTAGAGGACAGGAATGAAATCTGAAGTGATGTGATGAAATCAGCAAAATAATAAGTAATTCAGTGGCATTAAATACAAAGTGACACACGGCTGCAAGACAGAGAAAGACAGAGTAATAGAAACAGTTCTACAAAAGATGATCTGAAAATGGACCAGAAGTGGAACACACGTCCACAAGGCCATGATGTGCGAGGAGGTGTGGGTAGGCATGCTGTACGTAAGACACTTGAAGTCTCTATAATGTTGGTGTGGCTCAGCTGGAGTACTACATAAGATTTGGGCATAACATTTGTCCTCCTTTTGCTAGGTTTGAATTTTAGAATTCCCTTCTAATGTTTCAGTGATTTGGATTTCTGAGAAAACGGAAGCATTTGTTTTAATGAACACAAGTTGATATTGTGGCTTTGGCTGGGTTGAAGTTATTTTCCTTATGAAGCAGATACGGTTATTGTTTTCATTTTTGCTGGCAGATATTTACGTTTTTCAAGGATTTGCCTACACTTGTGGTTAAAAGGGGTTTTTTTGTTTTGTTTTGTTTGCTGTTTGTTTTTGTGGTGGTGGTTGGTTTTTTTCCTTCTCTCTACACAAAAGAAAGAGAAGGGAAGTGAAAGCCCAGGACTCTCTGGATTAGTTAACCCAGCACAGATGATCGGAGTATGATCCAAGCTGACTAATAAGCATCTATTCTAGCCCATAAACATCACACTCACTATAAACTGGGGAGTTTGCAGAGAATGACCCCTTCCTCCTTCTTCTTTGCCCGTTTGATCCCTTTCCCTTCTCCACTGATATGGCAGCCAATATCAGTTCCTGAGGCTTACACCTCTCTTGTCATGTTCTCATTGCCATGTGGCCAGTGGCTGCAGTTTGTGAGCTGAGTATAACTTTGATTGCTTTATTATCATTGTTCCTATTATTGTTAGAATTAATTTGCATTATTATTATTTAAGTTTGGGTTTTTAGTTATTAAATAGTCTTTATCTCAACTGACAAGTTCTTTGCTTTTAATCTCTCAATTCTTTCCCCCATCCTGGCAGTGAGGGGGAGGGCAAACGAGCATACTGTGTGGTGTTTTAGCTGCTGAACTGAAGAAAGTCCATAAAAGAGCAAGAAACACTGAGACTTTTTCTGCAAACCCTGTGAAGAAAGCTGGAAAGTACTGGCTTCATTTAGCTGAGAGAAGACCAAGCAGAGACGCGAGTACAGACTTCAGATGACAGCTGATGTCATCAAAAGGTTGGCAAAGAGAGGAAAGCACTAATGTATTCTCCGGGACAATAAGTAATGGATTTAAGTTGCCACAAGGGAGATTTAACCTACACATTAAGAACATGCTGAATGGCAAGAGAGTTAAGTGCTAAAACACAACTGTCGGGAGACGCTGGGGATTCTGCATCACCGGGCTGTTTTAAAAACAGGTTAGACAAATGGCTGTCAAACATTGTTTACATAAAGCTGAAACTGTCTGGGATTAGTAAAGGAAATCAGTGAACTCTTGAGGTCACATCACTCCTGTTCTTATGGTTCTGTGTCCTTCTTCAGATTTTTTTAACAACTCTAAAACACAGACTACTTATTATACATTGCATGTATTGAGCTGAAACTCTGAGCCAAATTACACTGATTTTAACAGAGCCTGATGGAATGTTATCACTGAACACCACTGAGTCAATAATACAGACAAATCCTTGAATATAATATCTAGGTTTTATTCAGAGAGGGAAACAGCTTTAGTCAAGAGACAGTTACCCTTATTTTTATTTAAATAATGTAAAATGTCTGTGGTGATTGTTCAAATTTTAGTTCAGTAGCTTTAAATATAACAGATTTGTGGTCCTCTTTCGTCTTTCACTGCATTTAAGAGACGGTAAAAGACTGCTAAAAATAATGAGTTTGCCTCATAAAAGTTAGGCATTAAAATAATAAGCTAGAGGCCATAAAAACAAATGCCTCTTGGAGATTTTATCCATCTGGACTACACAGAATATATAGCTACTGCAGTTATTTTGCAAACAATGGTAGCAACATTATTCTAAAGTTTCACATTGAATCTTAAAAACCACAACACATATCTCTTCTGTTCCAAAGCTTCCCAGACTTCAGATTTACATCTAAAAATCACAGATGGCCTTACACTGAAATGGACCAAACCGAATTACTGACTCAGGGAAATATTTAAGTAACAGTTAAATCCATCTTTATTCAGCAGAATGTTAATATGTGCTTAACTTTAACAGTATACACTTTCAAAATAAAATCTTTTTTGTTCCCATGGGCTTTCACATATGCTCAGTAATGCATTTGTTCAAATTCTTAACATAAGTATGAAAGAGGCCCCTAAGAGAGACCAAACTGTGCACACCTTCAAATGTGGAATTACTTGGGAGCTGGAATGCAAAGCTAGATTCGAGTGTCAGGGTCAGGCTCTGACATGAAACACTCTGCTACCCATTAACAGTTGCAAAGTGCTGGCTTTTACTCTCAAGCACAGGGATTCTGTCCATACAGATTTGAATGATAACACGTTATGTAGCTTTTCAAGGAAAGAAAGCCTGGCTGAGTCTATCAGTATGAAAATAGCAGATTTAGATTATCATATCTTTTTCTTTTCAGTTGCTTAGCACATAATATTCAGTTTACTTTGAAATTACTTTGTCCTGCTTTAATGAGGCTGATCTAATTCCTAAAGCCTTAGTCCAAAGTGGTAATTGACAGACATCATATAACATTTACAGGAGAAAATTAAAAATCTATACAGCATCTGTGAGTGATGTCATTTTCTCAATGAATGAGAAGTGTTGGAAATGAGCTGCTATTATGGATAAAAATAAATTACTTAATTATGAAGAAAAAGCTATCACTTCATGCCTGTCTTTTTAAACAACTCAGTACTCTGCAATAGTCAGCAGAGATCTGGGATGACAAGTACGTTCCCAGAGCAAGGGAGGCTGGGAGCATTATATATCGTACTTCTGGGGCAGCTAGGAAACGTGTGAAATACCTCCAGAGGTGCTGGAAGGAATGTCACTGACTCCAGCTCTGTGCCCATTAATACATACACTTAGCTGTGAGTAGTGCCAAGTGTCAGAGCTAAACCAGAAACAACACTGGTAGCAAATTATATCAAATTCAAATCCTAGCAATCTTTTATTAAATTATTTATTTTAGCACTGGGCAGGGGGTGCAGACTTCAATGCACCCTTTTTATTATTTTTTTTTTAACTGGCCATTATGAAGAGGGCAATGATTGTGTTTGGGGGTGGGGGAGGAGCAGGTTGTTGAAAAAAAGACAGTCATGATTTTGAGTAGAAATAAGCATGTGCTTGAATGCTCTACTGACTTTGGGCCTGCTGGCATGGAAGCAAGGTCAAGGAGCATAAATAGAAACATAAAGGTTTAAATTATTTCTGGCTTGTAGAATAGAGGACAGACTCCTGCATTTGCTAGACTTCGGTGACCATTCAGAAAAATCCTTAATGGTGGTATACAACATCAGCTCTTGAATGCCACTCATAAAGATTTAATACAGTCTTGGCACCGTATGTGGGCTGAAAACAGACTGATCAGTGATCACTTTATCTTCATCCATTTTGGTTAAACATCCCATTACTCTCCCATCATCTTTTTGCTTTGCTATTATTTCCAGCCACATCTGCTCATTTGTCCCCATACCTCTTAACTTTCCCTCCATACTTTCTTCTAGATAGCACTCACCATGCCCAAGTCTTCTCCACTTACGTGCAAGATCTGCTTATCCTTTATAATCCTCATGTGATTCCTTCTTAAAGACCCACATCTGCTCTTCACATAAAAACACATCGACTTACATAGAAATATTTTCATCTGCAGTGTTTACTTGATTGGTCTTAAATTCAAACCAAGGCTCTTCATTCTTGCTGAAGATATAAGTGCCACAGTAAATACAGTAAATATCCCTCAAATAAAACAAAACCCTCTAGGTGAAAATACCAAATATGCAATGATGGAAGCATCTCTGTGACATCCCCCCAGAGTGGTAGATTATTGAACAATATGCACACTATGGAGTGAATTTTTCTCTCCAGTTCTCTTTTCCAGTATAGAGATACCAATATGATATCAGGAATTTCCTTTCATTCATAAAGAATTGCTGAGGAAGAGAGATGTCCAAAGCAACATTCTTCTTCTTGCCCTTTTTGAGGATGGGAGTGACACTGGCTTTCCTCCAGTCCTCAGGCACCTTTCCTTGTTCTCTAGGACTTTTCAAAGATGATGGAGTGTGGCCTAGCAATGACCTCCACCAGCTCCCTGAGTACTTGGTGCATCCCATTGGGGTCCTTGGATCTGTGAGTATCGAGTTTGCCTAAATGATCTCTAACCCGATCTTCCTCGACCAAGGGAAAGTCTTCCTTTCTCCAGACTTCCTCTCTTACCTCCAGGGTCTGGGATTCCTGAGGACCAGCCTTAACAGTAAAGGCTGAAGCACAGAAGGCATTCGATAACTCCACCTTCTCTGTATCCTCTGTCACCAAGGCACCCACCTTATTAATCAGCAAGCCCACATTTTCCCTAGTCTTTCTTTTGCTACTGATGTACTTGAAGAAGCCTTTCTTCTTGTCCTTGGTGTCCCTTGCCAGATTTAATTCTAAGTTGGCCTTAGCCTTCCTCATTGCATCCCTGCATACTCTGACAACCTTCATATATTCCTCTGAAGTGGCCAGTCCCTTTTTCAGTTTGTAAACTTGCTTCTTCCATTTGATTTTTTTCAGAAGCTCCTTGCTCATCCATGCAGGTCCCCTGCTTCCTTTACTTGATTTCTTACTCAGGCATACATCAATCTTGAGCTTGGAGGAAGTGGTGCTTGAATATTAACCAGCTTTCTTGGACCCTCGTACCTTCTAGAGCCCTAACTCATGGGATTCCTTCAAATAGGTTTTTGAAGAGGCCAAAGTTAGCTCTCCTGAAGTTCAGGATTGTAATCCTACTTATTGCCTTGCTTCTTCCACACAGGATCCTGAACTCCACCATCACATGGCACTGCCTATGGTCCTCATAGGGTCCTCCACCACCTGTTTCAAAAAATTATCATCAGTGCTCAACAGGAATCTCCTGGACTGTATGTGCCTACCTGTGTTGCCTTTCCAGGAAGTATCAGGGTGGTTGAAGTCCTCCATAAGAGCCAGGGTCTGTGGTCATGAGGCTACCTTCAGCTGTCTGTAGAAGGCCTCGTCAGGTTCCTCTTCTTGATCAGGTGGCCTGTGGTAAACACCCACAACAGTGTCACCGAGATTAGGCTCCCCTTTAATCCTTACCCATAAGCTTATTCATAAGCTTACCCATAGAGGTAGTCTGAATGGTAGTTTTAAAAGGCTAAAACCTGTGTGTGTTTTAGTGGTTGTCTATATAAAGTTTTAAGATAATGGTGTCATAGACATCAGTTATTGAGGGAGGTTATAGATAGGCTGCAAGCAAACGTGTTAATTTTAAGTAAAACATTATTAGTAATAATAATGTTTTATAATAGTAAAACTATTTCCAGTCGGCTAAGTTTTAACTTAATTTCAATTTCATTGCATTTCCATACACCTTTTATTCTTCTGGATCTAATTAGGATCAGAAACAGAAATGACAACATGTAAGTGAATATTTGTAAAGACAAAAAGATGAAACTCCTGTTCCTTAGCATCCTGCCTTGCTTTGCAGGTAATAAATCTACAATTAGGTCAAAGTGATTCAGATAAACACGATTGTCTGAATTTAGTGATTACTAATTTAAACCATAAAGCCTCAGTGAAGTGATTCATCTGAGAATATCCCACATTGTATTTTCAAGGTTTTCCAAACTGTTAGCTGCTGATCCTATTTGCTGCAAAATCTATCACCATTCTGTTTATGAATCATTCATAAGCAGTTCCTAAGTTCCACAATGCATTTGCTATCAATAAGTGTTTGCCACATAGTCTGGGTATATAATTTTCCTTCTGCTCTTTCCTTTTCTTTGACCATTGACTATAGGCCTAGTCATTTTTCATGATTTCTGACATATTTGGTCAGCTAAATCATGCAGAGTTATTTCTTCTCCTTGACAGTTTGACTGAGGCTTGGGGAGGGAAGGAAAAAGATAAAAGAAATAGACGAGAATTGCAAATGACGAAAAGCTTCTGGGATCAAGAATCTGCCATCCTAACTGAACTATATGCAAAATAAACTATATTGCATATAGTCCAATACTTTGCATCTGACAGTTGTCAGTACTGGATCCTTTGAAAGAAGGCAGGAGAAACCTGTAACAGCAGAGGAAAAGTAATCAGACAACTCACATAGTTCTTTGCTGAAATATGCCAGTTGGAGATTGGTTAACGTCTTCAAGTAGAAGTGAAAATGCACTCTAAAGCTGTCATCATTATTAATTCTGTTTATGGATATTCCTGATGCTTTTATACATGTCAATTTGTTTTCAATTTGAATTTTTTTTTGTTTCAAAATAGCAAATGACAAATACAGCCTTTTTTTGGCACAAATGCTTAGTCAAACAGACGTTTACAAAACTTTCAAGATCAATACATTTAGCAAGATAGGAAAGCTGTCAAAATGACTACATGTGTATCTAAAAGTACTAGGAAAATAGATTTGGTATTTCTAGTCATGAAACAGAAATGTTGGACTCAACTAGCAGCAACAGCGTTAATTAAAAAGCCTCTGGGATAATAAAAGAATACTTCAGAAACTGAGGACAAATTTTCTGTTTTGGTTTTATTTTCCTTTTTTAAGGAGACATAAAAATGTTTTACACTACTTATGAGCAGATTTGAGTTTCTAGTGTTTGTAGATTGTTTCTGGGAGAAGAATTAACACACAGATAAGGTTTGATTACATGTTGCTTATCCTTCAACAAGTGGTCTTTTACCATGGAAGTTGTGAAGCAGTCTTGGACAATGATTCTTACTCCCTCCTAATTTTAGTCATGCAAAAATTAGGCATTTAGTCAAAACACAGTTACTCAGGCTACATTTTGGACAATACAGAGAGATGGGCTTATTTTAGAGTCCACCTGAAAACAACTGTTTAAGACTGGGACAAATCACTGCTGTCTTAGACACCTATCTTAGACACCTTAGAAAATCTCCTTGCATCTTTTTTGTGCTCATGAGCCAAATTCTATGAACTGCCAAGCACCCTCGGCTTCCTGCACAGACAATAAGAGTTAGCACAGAACTCCACCCAGAAGCAGCTCAATCCCTCTCAAGCTAAAGCTCTAAGGAGCAGAATTCTTTTTTAATAATAATCTGGCAACAGCTTATTGAAAAGTGGTAACATTGGGAGATAGGGGTTTCTATATTTCCATTAGTATCACTGATCAAAGATTTATAAAAGTCAGCGTTTAGTTCTTTGGAAATCTCATTGCCAGGAAGCACAGTTCAGAACAATGGCACTCCATCTTATCAGTAGGTTTTACAATAAGAACCTTATTAGACTGCAATTGATTCACACCGATCTATTCATTTTTAGTCAAATTAAAACAACCTTTATTGTAGTGCCACAGCTCATGCTGATACAATTAATGTGGTGTGTGAGCATTTCTATTATGAAAATCCTTTCTTTCCACCTTGGTTTATAGCTCAAGCATAAAGAACTCGCATGGCATTGAAACTTGTCATACAAAGACTCGGCTCAGGCAAGAGTGCTACTCTTTGAAATAAATAATAGTAGAAAAAGATTTTGAGTGTTTTCCCCATATAATGAAGTGAGAGAAGGTGGAAACATGCCACTGGAACTGACCATTTGCCCCATCAGATCAACATTCTGTAATTACAGATGACTAAGTAAAAAATATGAGGACCAGGAATATAGGTAACCTGTTGTGTCTTCACTGTCTGCATTGTACTTGATACAAGGATATGAACTGAAGACATGACCTCATATAGTTCCCATTCCTTTAATGTATCCTTAATTTCAAGGAGTGAACACAGAAAACAGTCACAGGGAAATGCAAGAACTGCAGCCATATCCTGATGGTGCGAGGACTGTGGACTCTTACAACACAGCCAGGAACAATCTGCCCCAGAGGGAGCATCAATGGATAAGCAAGAAAAGAAACTGAGTGCGATATAAAGTCAGGTTAACAC
>NW_010206400.1:96505-97441 GCF_000695765.1 Mesitornis unicolor | reverse complement strand
GAAAGAGTCATGATACTGCAGGTGTCCAGATAAAGGATAGACTAAAGCATATCTTTTATTCTCCACATCTGGTATTTATCCTGAATCCATGCTTTTGGCTATATTTTTAACTCGGCGTTAATGGAAGTTGCACAAAGCTCAGTGCTTTACAGAGAGAATGTACTCCTATATCTTCCTTGTGGGCTCAGCGATGCATGTACTATGCTATGTCGTATTGATTTACAAATGCAAGACATATGGTGAGACCAACATCAAGGTTAAGGCAGCCATTTCTCCATTTGTCCCCTAGTTTTAAAGCAAGCTGACATTCTCTCCTTGAGAACCCCACTCATCACTCCTCGAACGCTGAAAACTGTTGTAAGCTAATGTTGCTGCTGTAAGCCCTCCATATACCAACAAAACCATCCTTTCCCTTCAGCCAGAAGAAGTGTTCATGTGGCTGCTCAGGGAACTGATCCCAGATACAACTCACCTGGCAAAATAAAGAAAGACCGGTTCCCAGACTGGTGGGTTTTTTTGCCTTACTACAGGGGTGGCACTTATGTAAACAAAAGATAGGGGCTGGAATGAACAAGTGGGGGTAGGATTTCCTCCTCTGGCAGCACTGAAAGACTTGGCTAATTGAAAATGTTCTCCTACATTAAAGACAGTTTCCAGAACCTGCTTCTTACACAGCTTCAACTTACCCTTTGCCAACAGAGCACAGCAGCAGTGCAAAACCAGACAAAGGCACTCCAGCAGTCACCTTCACTTGTAACATGTTTGCTCCAGCCAGTAGTTGCAATCACTCTTTATCCTATGGAACTGACACAAGAAAGCCTGATGTGCTTAAAAAGCTTTTCAATGGAAGGTGGATAGCGATGTAGTAAGCAAACAGAAAAAAATGCAAAATTCAACCTGCTCATTTATACTAAGGACTTCTGTTTCAACACATGC
>NW_010206400.1:83908-96474 GCF_000695765.1 Mesitornis unicolor | reverse complement strand
ACACCCTATAACCCTAAATACCAATTTTTACATCTACTTCACCTCTCACTTTTCTTAGATAGAAAACTTTGAGGCACAAGGGAAATTAAAAACAAAATGCTGGGTCATTACTCACTCAGGTCAGCTTCCCAATGATTCAGCATGAGGCTCCAAATGTTGTTCTGGTACTGCTGAGGGGTCACCAGAAAGATACTGAAGCCAGAGGAGGTTCTTAACTGAAACAGCGACCAAGGAAATGTGTTTGGACCTCATTCTCCAAGGTATTGCCATTCTGTGAACTTTTCTGTACAGATCTTTGCTCCCCTAATTCTATTCAGACTGATTACTTGGATTTTGCTCAGTACCCAAAGACTTACTTTTCTGTGGGAAGTCATCTTCTGAAATACCAGAATTCCCATTAGAAATGTCAAAAATTCCTGTGTTCGTATAAAAAAATGTTTGTTTCAGGGAAATAGAAATAATTTCCTAACACAAAATGGTACTAACATCGCTTCAAGATATCAGGATAGTTTCAGGACTCTCGTGGAGACACCCTCGTTATTCTCCTGTTCTTCATTTTTACTGCAAAATCATTTCCTGCGTACAAAAGCCAAAAGTGTCATTTAAACAAAGCAGACTAATTTAAGCATTAAACATTAGAACAGTTTGAGTAGCAAACTTCAATGTCACAGGGTATGTACAAATGAACGGTAATTGACTTAATGCGGGAATAGTGTCCGTGATCAAAAGGTAACTTGGTGTATTCCTCAGTCAAGCAGTAGCTGAAAAACAATCTTGCAACAAGGTATACATATATGCTTGGTTTTTTTTTAAATTCCCACTGGGCTTATCTTTCACACGAAGGTTGAACTGCATTCTTCAAACTGCCAGTGTGCAAGTGTGGCTTTTTCTAAGGAAAAAGGTTCTCTTTAGAACTTACCATGCGCACACATGGACACAGTTCAGGATCCAATCCAGAAATAGTTAACGATGCTGGAAAGCTTACTATCCATTCTAACAGAAGCTGGATTGTTCCCTTAGGACTAGATCTTGCCACAGCTGTGGTAGCACTTGTATCACGTCTGTTGACATTTATTCAACGCAGTATCCTGACAATAAAAAAAAAATAAATTCAAAAAAAATCATTGTCATCAGGTAGAGACTACAGCTCTTCTCAAGTTTTGAATCAGTTCCACCTTTCTTGCAATTTAACATCTAGCATGCAGAGTACCCAAGCACGAGCTCCACTAAGATGCAGTGAATTAAACTGTGGTGAATCTTTACAAAACAACTTCAGCCACATGGATTTAGAGAAATACACAAAAATGTACCTGCTGGTCAGTCTTGAAAGGAAAAAACAAAGCAGTGTGAAGACCCTTTAGTGTTGCCATCTAACCTTGAATCAATTTGACTTTATGACTATCTCATATTTCTTTTTCAGTCTTCAGATCTCAGCCAAGCTTTTTCAAGCTGATGTTCTAGGGTTTTTCCATCATCTTATTTCTCACAAATGTGGAACAATTATCAGTAAAGTGAATCCTTTCATCAGCTTCTATACAGATTTAAGTAGTTACCAGAGAAAGAACACTATTTCATTTCTGTTATTATAGTAAAATCTAGTGGTTTTTCCAATACACAGTTCATTCAATTGAGACAGCTTCTAATCAATGCTTTATTGATACCAGTAACTTGACCATGCCCCTTGTGATGACAGAACCTGTAGGAACTGCCCATAGAAGCTGACAGAAATGTTAAGAGGATTTCCAATTACTTGTAGAAACGAGTACAAAGTACGCAATGTGGACTTTTGGTAGCAACTCATTTCAACTGATCTTTGTTTAACCTTGTCTGTGATGATTCTAGAGAACTGTGTGTATCCAAGGGCAGGCTTTCACTCATCACTGTCTCTCCCTCATTAAGATTCAGATGTGGGCACGTATTAGCAGATAAATGACTGATGAGAACACATGTTGCCATATGCTAAATGAGAATATAGTTGTCCCTAATTCCAGCACCAGTGTTACACTCTGACACCAGCATTGCCATTCTGCTACATGACAGCAGATGTTCAGAGCCTTAGAGGTTGGCTTCCCGGTGAGGGAGAAAGCAATGACAGAGAAACTGCCTGAACTCTTAACTGTTACTGAATTTACACATATACAGAGACTCTGGACTTGCCTCTCTGATTGAAAATGCCTCTCAATACCTGCACTAACAGTATTTCATTGTTAGTTTTGCAGACAGAGAATAAGCTCTTAATTCTAATTCAGAAAAGTTGACAAACTCTAAAATAAAAAAAAATGACCCAAACTTATCAATAATTGTTGGGATTTTCTACAAGAAAAGAAAACATCTTGTAAACACACTTTCTCATGAATTCTCAGGTGCCTGGTACCAGTGCTTTGGAATAAAACAGCATGAAACAAATGGTGCAGCTTGAGACAACTCAGAGGAAAATTAAGAAAAAAATTGGTGAAAAGTGTCTTTCTGATGTGAAAGGCAGACGTATACTCCTAGTTTATCATATTCTGAGTTTTTTTCACCATGTTGCTGTCTTCACACATAATAGCAAAGCCCACTGGTTTATATTTAAATTGTTTAAGAGAACTCAACTAAGAATAAACTTAATGCTTGAAGATAAAACACAAAGACTACATCTAAGCAAGAATATCTCAGGATATGGGTAAATATTTTAATCAGTGAGTATTAAGTATATATTTACATATGCTATTGGACAGATATAATTAAAAGTATGGGCTTTAATAGTTTCCAGGTCTGAGCATCTAACCTGATCTCCAGAAAAAGAACGTGGATCTTTGACTCTTCTGAAGGAGAACGGCAGCTCTTAAAGTCTGAAAATCAATGCTGGAATATGCCAGACTGTAGATGAGTCTCAGTCTGAACAGACAAGTATACAAATTTTGGTATTTATGCGTGAACTTCCCTCTGTTTTAAGTATTCTCTATTATTTTATTTATTCGTCATAAGACCTCATAATGAGGTCTTATGTTGAATAAGAGTTGAATATGCCTATAGCAGTACCTTGGGTCTACTGAGCTGTGTGCCTCATATAATCTCTGAAAAGAAAATCTGTTCACAGGGGTGTTTCAGAACTAATTACTGGTTGCTTGTGGCATACACTCTCTAGATGTTGTGCTAAATGCCAACATTCAATTTTTCAGCTAGCTACTGATCCTTTTGTTCACATTTGGAACGTAATGAAGTATTTCTTTATTACAGTCTCATCGTGTACACTTCTAAGCTTTTCTGCTTGTGCCTTCCCCTTTTCGGTTGTTCACTTATATTTTACTGTAAATAACAAAGAATATATGAACCATTTTTACTGTCCATGTGTCACAAAATAATAATTTTATCAGTCATTTAATGATAATGGTCTTGCAAGGCTAAATTTCACTTGAAACACACATGCACACAACTGCTGAATCTCAAACTAAAGAAATGTCCGGCTTGCTGCTTAGAATATAGTGAGCAAATGAAAGCATGCATTTTTAAGTAGTTTACTGCAGTAAGATTTTGTGTAATATGACTGCAGTCAAAGCTGGATTGTGAGCATAACGCTCTAGGTAGGCTTTTTGTTCTTGGACAGGATCTAATTCCTCTGGGCAAACCTGAGACCCTGTTTCTAGGACTACAAGGAGAAAACTAAAGAATCCAAATCTATGAAAAGCAGAGACAGTGGGGAGTTTGCATTTAGAGACCAGAAGATCTATTTTTTTTATGCTATTTGAAGTCATTAAGTCATTTCATACAAACTATATGAGGAATCCACCACAACTTATACAGTAAAGGACTTTATGTATTAAACCCAAGATTTCTTCCAGGAGAGCACAAACTCCCATTTGTAATTTATTTATGTTTTATTTAAAGAATAGTAATGAAATATGAAGTTTGACCTAAATGTAATAATAAAAAGAATCTTAAAAAGATGTTCCAGTTAGTTTCTCATGTGTAATTTTTAAAATATTTTGTATAAAAGCAGTATGCTGATGCTCCATATAATTTTTATCAAGTATCTTCATATGAAAGTTTCTTAATTCAGGGTTTGTTGGTTTTTTTTAGGTTGTGAAACCATAACAATATTTTGATTAACATTTTATTCAAAGATAAAACAAACTTCAAAATATTTAAATTCCTCCTGGGACAGAAATTGCACTTTCCCAGCAGCTCTAGATATCATGCATCTAACATCCATACACTTGTAATTTGGATAAATAAGGCATATAGAATATTTAAAATTTCTTAACTTTTTTCTCCTCAGCCTCTTATTTTTGCCTGGTAAACAAAAAATTTTTTAAAAGCTTTCAAGTATAACACAAAAATCATGAAAGTAAAAGTGATTTAGAAAAATACTGAAAGTAGCATTTAACAAATACAGAAAAGTGAATGTCTCCTGAGCTGAACATACGAGGCAAACAGGACCTGAATCCAGAAGCAGGTGTGCACCAACTGTGTGTTTTAATTTACTTTGAAGGCTAAAAGAAATGACCGAAGAATTCACCTCTCTTGTGCAACCTGCGTGCTCAGTATTTCACCTTTTCTTCACAGAGATTACATTAACCCACTCAAGGAGTCCCAGTAAGTGAAGCACTATTCACCAGCATAGCAGTGCAGCACTAGGTTGCACATGGCAACGGGAAGGAAGAAATACCATGGTGTATTGGGAGTCCTCTGAGACATCCTTTTTAAAAACTATAGTTGGTACGAACGGAGAGATAAACACAATCATTCACACTTAATGACTTTGCTAACATTTGTCAAAGTAATGTAAAAGGCTCTGCCAGCATGTACCACCCCAAAGCCAATGCAGTGGGGAAAGACCCTTCTGCCAGACTCTGACCTGCCTATTTGGCTTAGAAACTGCCCCACCATTCAGCTGTGAAAGGCTTCAGCAATGTTCTCTTTAAAGAGATGCTTCTATCTCTTTATTGACTATTGTTATTATGAATCATTTCTTACACTGGCAAATGGAGATTATACAAGACTTGTATGTGAATCCTGTGCTGTTACACATCAGTGACAGTCTTCTGTTTCATACTACTCTGGCTGTTGCCTTAGTGGTTAGGTGTTGTGCTTTCATAGAAATAGTAAAGCACAAATCTAAGCTTGTGTTGCTTTATCCACAGTAAGAATTCTACCACAGAAGCTCGGGCTATTTTGGGAATACCAAAGCAAGCAAGGTCTGTGGTATCCTCTTCTAAGATGACAATCTTAGTGCCACAAAGAATGACATCTGCTCTATTAATTATGCTCTTCTGCAGCTCTTCATCTTGTAGGCCTGTATCCTCAAAGGTGTTTCATTATCTCTGCAGCCAAGAAAGGTTCTGGTACCCAGCTTTCCACTGAAAATAGATCTTCCAGTCATTGCAAAGAGGATTTCTGTGAGTAAAGGTTACCACAAATTTTAAGTTGTTGCTACTGAATGTCACAGTGACTCTTCAGTTCTGTGTTGGTTCTCTTACCACTCCACATACCTTCATAATACACTCAAATGATGCTCTGCAGAAATGCAGCTGGTGATGGTTACACATCCCAGAGTTGGGAGCTTAGTTCTACTCACGGATCCCATCAATGTCAGTGTGATTGCAGAGAATATAATTCAGAGTTTCAAATCATGCAGTTATCTATGGGTTCATGATGGTTATTTCAAAACTGCAAGTTTTGAAATAGTAAGTTATAGTTGCTTCACTCTAACATAAAGATGCACTCTGACACTTGATTTGCTCTCTGGAGAGACATCCCAAGCTACAGACAGATGGCTATGAGGCTCCTGCTAGGTCTGAATCATGCTGCCCAATTTATAAGAATTGGAGACATTGTAATGTCATGAATGTATGACACATTTCGTAGTCTCTGGGGTTAAAATTTGATATGAAAAATGTAACTGATTTAGCTAGTGACAGCATCTTTTTATATTTTATTGCACTGTGGTTCTAATAGCATTAGAAGATATTGCACTCAATTACTCAAAAGTGAGAAGATTTCAGTATGAACACTTTTACAGACAAACAGAAAGTGTTTGGATTAACTAAGGGGTATTAACATGTAGGAAATCTGAGTTGAATGCACTTTGTAAGCTGCTGTGGA
Organism: Mesitornis unicolor; assembly: GCF_000695765.1. Taxonomy (NCBI): domain Eukaryota; kingdom Metazoa; phylum Chordata; class Aves; order Mesitornithiformes; family Mesitornithidae; genus Mesitornis; species Mesitornis unicolor. The sequence continues at coordinate 90,390 of NW_010206400.1, read as the reverse complement.
AGAAGAGTTCTTTTTTTTTCTGCTGCTAGTCAGTGATGAACATGATTATTTTACTGAGAAGAGGGAAGAAAATGGAAACTAAGCAAACAACTGCAGTTTCAGAAATTCTACTTCATAAATTACACTGATAAGGAAAATGTAGCTCGGTGATTTTACAATGCTTGAGTTTCAAATTGAATTTAAATAAGTAAAAGTGCTTTGTGTGCATTGCAGAGAACTTTCAGGAGGCTGTTTCCTGCCTTTCATGGTGCAATATCTTTTATTGAAATAGGTGTTTGGGTTTTTCACTAATGTGATGCATTCTATCTAGATGTTACACTGCACAGGAATAGGAAATCAGTAATTGAGCATCACAGTCCTTTTCGTCACTTATCCTCACAGTGAGATTTGACAAATAAAATTACTTTTAAAGCGTTTAGATTTTATTTTCTTTAAAATTTTCCTTTGCCCTAACACTGACCCAGAGGCCAAAGTTTGTTATAAATCACAAATACACACATAAAAGATTCTGCCTAAAAACGGCATGCCTTCGATCCTTTCCACTGGGGAGCACAATGAGGAAAGCTGACCAGAAGAGATGCAGTTGTGAATTCCTGTCAGAAGATCTTCCTTTCGCATGTGAATGTAGAAAATGCTTGAATCCCTTATTTCTGAAAAATTACCGTAAATATCCTACTTTTTAATTTAAATCTGAATTGCTGCTTTCCAAGTCAAAGTTACTACGTATACTTGGAACATGCACCATTTAATCTCCATTTGTTTCCCTGGTTTCGCCATATATGAGTAAGCTGCAGCACACCACTTATTTCACAAATGAGATTTCATCTTTTGCTCCTGTATTGGCAGAACTTCTCTGCCTTGTGAAATACTGCCATACATATGCGTTATACGCCAAAAATGTCTTCTTTCAGTCTCACAATGGCTCTTTTACAGAAAACCACTGGCGATAAAGCAATGCTACTATACCAGTTTCAGATTTTCCTAGTTGGAATCTAGAAATAGGAAACAATCAACAGTAATATAAAATTTCTTAGTACATTATCAGTAATAAACTCTGCCTCTTAAAAATTTCAAGCGTTAGTCTTCCTGTAGTTTTAAAAATTTACAACACTGTGATTTACATCCTCATTTATTTTTAACATCAAAGGAAGAGCTCTCAGATCAAAAAAATATGAGTTGCTGATGATTAATCTTAAATGAAAAGATTTTTAAACATCAAATAATATTAATAAATTAGCAAATAAATTACCTGCATATGATATATTCTGGTGACAACCCTCAGTGTAACCCTCATATGAATTTAAGAAAATAGAGATTGGACTTTTAGATTCCATAATGTTTTGTTAAGATTTCTAAAAAATGGTTTTTTGTCAAAGTCACAGATTGCAATTTCTTCACTGGATATATCTGCCTTGAAGACTTCTTGTACTTTCATTTTTCCTGCTCTAATTGAAACTTGAAAAGTCCAACGTTGTTCTTCCTGGTACTTCGACCAACATTAAGCCTCACTAACTTTGAATATTCTGAGAGTTTCAGAGTCTTGCCTTAAAGTCGAAAACTTGAAGACCTCTGTAACTCATCTTAAAGAAGGATATTTATTGATTCAGTCAAAGTTATCAAATGCTAAGACATTAAGCACACTTTTTGTGTACATCTCACAAACATAATGAGGCTTATTTAGGATGTTTGTAAGAGAAAATACCATTTAAATATAAAGTTATAATGAAGAACTAAAGTTATAATGAAAAACTAATATGACTTAATACTGTGCTGAATAAAGACTCATGAGACACACATCTCACTTTCATTATAGTTTACCATGACTATTAATTTTATTTAAGGCTTAACTTGACTAACTCAATTCCAATTCTAGTATTTTTGGTTTTTACTTATGTTAAACAAAAAAATAGGCAGAATACTCCCATGCATTGTGATCAAGTAAGGATCTTCTTTTTAAATATATGGAATTTGGTTAATTTTCCAATCATGTAAAATTACAATGTAGTTATAACAGAGATGATGGTGAAACACAGCTGATAAATGCTACTGGTATTGTGACTGATGCCCATAGAGAGGCTTGAAGCCAAATGGACGAGGCATCAGCACCAACGTCAAAAATTAGTGTTTGGCAGAGATGGAGATTTGACTCATGGATACATTCCTGAGGGAGAAATAAATACTAAATTGAATGTCACAGCCGTTGCTGCTGTAGCAACACCCTGTGGGTTGCCTCAGGAAATGTCAGTACATCCTTGCCTGAGATTCTGTGCGTGGGAAGAAGCTCAGGCTTCTTTCTTGGGACAGGAAAGAAATGGGGAGGTATTGGCTTAAAGGCCTGTTTTGACTTCCCTTCCAGCATCAGAGAGACCTTGTATAGGTTCTCCGTGTAAGTGATTCAGAGGGCAGGGACAGCTACTTTCTCTGCAGCTTTTGTGCACTGTATATCAGGTTGCTGAGATACAAATTGACCTCTACCATTACTCAACTATCTATAATTCAGAGAACTGTTTCAGAGAGGATGAATGAAAGACAGAGGTATGCACAGAGGTATGAAATACAGAAGTATTTACATCAGAGACAACTCTATCATAAATGATTATTCAGATAATTACACAGATAATCCATCTGTACTATTTCTCTGCATCATACACAGAACATTTACTTGTTGTAATTAAACCTGTTTTAGAAACTTGTTCCGTTCTAGTTGGAGCAGTGCAAGAAGCAGCCATAATCTGAGGAAAGGCTTTTACTCTAAAATATTTCTAGATTGCTCACGTCGGAAAGTATTCTTAGCATGGGAAGTGATCAAACAGCATAAGGAAATTGAGAGACGCAACAATGGAGGAAGTCCTCCTTTTCTGTAATGGTGACACTGGCTTCTTCTGACTATCTGAGATACTGGAGCCACTTATTTTTGATCAGTATCTTTACTGAGTTATATTGGAATAGATATCCATGGTTCCAGTGAGACTAATGCCAGAATCTGTCTCATTTTGTTTAACCCTTTAGATATAAGCTTATTATATGCACGTAAATGACTTTGACTTGACATGGAAATAACTCAAGTTGGTTTTAAGGAGATCTAGATTATTAACTGCAATATACATTATTCTTTTTTGTAGACTGGGCACAGCAGAGTAAATTGTAATTGTGATGCTTAGGGATTTTCATTAGCAGTGAAACCTCTTGTGCGCTGAAATGAGAGTATTCCCTAGAGTGCAGAAGCAAGAGAGAATATGTAATGAACTGAGCTCAACAAAATGAAGGTCAGAGCCAACATTCATGCAGAAAAGAGGTCACCTTAGGAAGCTGCATTATTAAATATGATCTGGAACACATATGGCTTGACAAGCAGCAGGAGGAAGTCATTGCTTAGTCCGGATATAATCAAATGGTAAAATGTAGGTGGATTTGCAGTGGCTTTGTAAGCCAAAATACGTATTAAGGAACAGGATTTTAATGTTTTGCAAAGCGAAATATGACTTTATTGGCCAGATTCTTGGCTCATATGACTACCAAGTACCAATTCCTACTGGTTTACAACTGACACTGAGAATTTTTAAGAAACGTAGATGCATAAATGATTTTGTCTCACCAATCAAATGGAAGGGTCTAGAGAACAGTCCTATGAGGAGCAGCTGAGGGAACTGGGGGCTGATTAGCCTGGAGAAAGGGAGGCTCAGGGGACACCTTATTGCTCTCTACAACTACCTGAAAAGAGGTTTTAGTGAGGCGGATGTCGATCTCTTTTCCCAAGTAGGAAGTGATAGGACAAGAGGAAATAACCTCAAGTTGTACCAGGGGAGGTTTAGATTGGATATTGGGAAAAATTTCTTCGAAAGATGAAGCTTTGTTGCTTCTGGGAATTGCATGTCCCAGAGGGGTTTTAACTTCCACTCTGTGGAATGAGTAGCCTGGCTAAAACAACTGTGGTCTTTCAAGCAGTTCTTAATAGTGTTGTCCTTTTTTGTTCTCAAAGCAATTTCCATATTATAGCACTTGCACCTACTGATCAGATATTTGTTACAGTTATCAGTCACAGTAAAGATTAGAGTTACTACTTCATAGTATTGCAAAAAAAAACACACATTAAGCTTACAAAATTAATACTGGTGCCACTGTGGAATTTTCTGTGGGTTTTTTTTTCAAAGTGTATGGATACAAAAATACAGGAACAAGTCTTGAAAGTAGAGATGTGATTTGGGGATTCATTTAAATGGAACAATTTGATTATCCTCAGCTTGCCTGTATTCACCCACATATGCATCAAAAGTAACTCAACTAACACCAGTAGAGCTACTCTACCTTTAGGGTGGAGAAACCCGATAAAACATGGTTCATTACTTACTCAGCATCTCTGACTGATGGGGAAATGCATGTCTAACAATTACAACACGTGGCCTTGGATTGACATGCAACTGAAATCCTTTGTAAAATGAGAATAATGCTGAGATAACAAATAGCTCTTCCTCTATGACAAGCATTACAGGCTTCACTACTATGTTAATAGACAGATGAACGTGTATTTGCATATTTCAAACTATTTAGAAAATCAAGAATTTGAGTCTTTACTATCATGCCTACAAGTTTCCCCAAAAAGATTAAAGTATGTGATCTTTTCACATAACCCTGAACAAATTCTCTGTGTACACTAAATAGACGTGCTCTGCCCCTCCTTTCAGCTGACCAGAAGCAATAGGCTTGTAGCAAGACTCTGAACCTCAGTTAATGTCTCCTGCTTCCCAGCTGAGCTTATTAGCTGGGGCTGAGTGCCTCATTAACCCTGACAATATGGCTTCTAGTTGGTTCAGAGGTCACACAGCATCCTAGAGGTGCCTGCAAAAGACTGGTGAAACTGCACTACCTTGTATTTAAAACCAAACCAGCACAGAGATTTTAACATGATTTTAGGCACTGGATGTATACAGGACTTCATACCTTGAAACTGTTTTAGTACAGCCAGATCCTACATTTTAAAAGATGTTCAATAATCCCATAATGATGCTTAAAAACAAGTCAGTTGAAATGCATGAGCTAATACATTTTTAAACACCAACTGTTTACCAAGTCTACTCGTGTCCTAACTAAAAGGCTTTTGGAGTTTGCATTCTGCTCATGAAAGTGGGAAAAATAAACGAACCGATTGAGCTAGAAACAAAATTTCTAATGACAAATTAATGCAAAATGGATGGGATTATGAGCTGAATAGAAAGGAAAGGGAAGAAGTGGAAACCTTTGGGAACCTGGGGACAAGATAGTGACAAATGTACCAGAGGAAGAGCTAAACAGACCTTTCCTTTCACTGATTGTTACAGAGGGACAGTAGAGTAAGGACAGGAGTTTATCATCTGCTGTAAAGTGTGCTTAGATGGCATAAAAAGAATGGTTTGTTGACCTTTTAACAAGGTAGTCATTAATCTCACGCATATAACTTAGCATCTTGCTTGAGTAACCAGGCTTGTGCTGATCAAATGAACAAGGATCGTGATGTGATGGTAGCTGTAAGATGTTCAAGATCATAAGCTAGATGTAAAGTGTGGGCAGGGGACAAAAAAAATCTCAACTAAGAATGATTTGATGGAAGATATAATTGTGTAAAGAAGCTCTGGAAAGGACTGGAAGAATTTTGTTTATGTGAGCTCAATGAAACAGTTATTTAATTCATAAACTGGTTCCCATTTTCCCCGCTTCCCTCTCTCTTTGTATTGCTAGCATTTCTGTCTCTTTGTCAATCCGTTAAAAAAAAAACAACACATTTTTATAGTTCTATAAAGTTCATGACACCTTACAGATATATCAACAAGCACTGATCATGAGTCTTCCTTTCAGAGGAGAAAATCTCAACTGGCCTATGGCAGGAAATAGACATGTCTGCTTCTAAAATTCAGAATCTTGTGGGAGACCTGGAAACAAGATGATATGGAGAAAAGTCCAAACCTTCTCTATTTTTCAGTGTCAGTTTAGATTTACTGTGGACTGCTATTAACAGCGGGAACATTTATTTCGGAAGGGCACAATGGGAAAATATTAAGCTTCAAAAAGAAGCATCAAGGTTTGCAAACTCATTATGGTTTGAGATCTCAGCGAAACCTTGGTGCTTCGGAGACCCATCTAACTTTCTGCATTCATTTCTCCATAACAGTCAGAATCATTTTTTTTGCAGCTTGTCACCTGCAGCTGACAGTCATTTGACACAGTTAATGACCACAGTGGATACTGAAAGCCATCAGCCACTAATAACCTTCAGTGTTAAACAGAAGCAGGGTGGTGCCTCTCTTGTCCTTGGCGTTACAAGGAAAAGGGTCAGGTTTCCACTGCAGAAATGAACAGTAATTGACAGTATCATTCTGATAGTGCCATGCACACTCAGTGATAATCTACAGGTGCAAAAGCAGGGAGGTTTCTCAATGTACATTAGTATGTAGGCTATGAAAAATATTATTTTGTTACTAAAAGAAATTTATTCAGTCCAGTATAAAATT
>NW_010206400.1:59552-83877 GCF_000695765.1 Mesitornis unicolor | reverse complement strand
TCCCTTTCGTGTGTTAAAAATCAAGAACTGAATTCTGTAAACAAGACTGTTCAAGTGAAGGAAACACATAATTAGATCTTAATTTTAGAGGAAGGAACTGATAAGTGTGTCATTATGGTTATTTTATGTATTAAAACTTGAAGTTGCTGCATTTAAAAATCTAATTCTACTGTAACTTTCCATTTTCTAGGTATTTTTCAGTTTAGGTTATTTTTGTCCTTCATACCCCGTTTGGCAATCGAGGAAAAAGCTCAGTAGCTTTCAACATACATGTAACTGTTTATGAATTTGGATCTCTGTGTATCAGCCCCCATGAAGTGCTGCAATGTCCAGGTTACAAGGAACAATATAGCATGTTAAATTCCAAAGCATCGACTCCTTTCTTTAGAATTGTAAAATACCACAAAAACAGCTGAATTTATTTTATGGTTCATGAAAACATTACTATTACAAAATCTGTATCTACAGAGTAAAACAAAGTTATTGTTTCCACCTTTTAAATTGAAAAACGTGTGTGTTTGAGCAGATTTTAAATAACAAATTTGAAAGGATAACAGATTAAAAAACTACCTAGAATACTGAAATATGTCATGCAGCCTGGGACAAGGCCAAAATGAATACACAGAAACATCTCTATCGATATGTCCTGCATACGTTTTCCAAATAACCAGTAGAAATCAAATCCCTGGCTGTATTTACCCCTGTTTCACCCGATCAAAATTGTCTAGTGAATAAATTAGAAGACTGAAACACAGTAGTCATTCGAAAGTGAAATATATATTTAAGAACCTGGAATTTAAACACTCAGAGCAGTGAAACTATGAAACTGCACTATAAATAGTACAGCTGAGCTGTACTAAGTTACGGCCTTAGTGTCGCCAAATATGATAATTGGGTGCATGCAACTGTTCAAGTATTTATTTCTGTTCTATTTTTCTTCCCTTCAAGGAAAAGTTCAACAGTTAGAAGTCTTACTTGAAGACAGTTTCAAGAGAAAGACAACAAATTTGCTATCTCTAGCTTTAAAAATGCAAATTAGTCATCTTCCCTCACCTGCCTGCAAAAAGGTACCCCTCCATCCACACTTTTGCATTGACTGAATCACCTGAAACAGCCTATTGATTAGATAAGACACAAGCTAATTTCTAACTAAATTGCCTCATGACATATCACAAGCCATCACATGTCTCACAGAGCAGTGCCTCCATTATGTACAATGACATTACTAGGCAATATGTCATGTTCAGAAAGCACCATCTCTTTAATTCCCTGTCACTACAAAACTGCTATTTTAAATAACAACAAACCCAGCAACTTTCTTTACATGAGCAAGTTTAGGCAGTTCCGTGTTGAATCTTAGAGGAATGGAAGGAGAACCGGTCAGTGGCTACAAAGGAAAACTGCCAAACATCTATGCTGAGCAGAGCAGAAATGGTCACACCTCCCATAATCAACCTACCTTACCACAGAATCACAGAATGGTTTGGGTTGGAAGGGACCTTAAAGCTCATCCAGTCCAACCCCTGCCATGGGCAGGGACACCTCCACCAGCCCAGGCTGCCCAAAGCTCTGTCCAACCTGGCCTTGAACACTGCCAGGGAGGGGGCATCCACAGCTTCCCTGGAAAACCCGTGCCAGTGTCTCACCACCCTCACAGTGAAGAATTTCTTCCTAATATCCAGTCAAAATCTATCGCCTTCCAGTTTAAAACCATTTCCCCTTGTTCTATCGCTACGTACCCTTGTAAAAAGTCCCTCCCCAACTTTCTTATAGGACCCCTTCAGGAACTGGAAGACTGCAATAAGGTCCCCACGGAGCCTTCTCTTCTCCAGGCTGAACAGCTTCAACTCCCTCAGCCGGTCCTCGTAGGGGAGGTGCTCCAGCCCCTGATCATCTTTCATGGCCCTCCTCTGGACCCTTGGAAGCTCCTCCAAGAAGGACAGTTAACAAATCTGGGCCTTCAGTAATGATTCTAGTAAGAAAGATTTGCTTGTGAAGGACTTTAGTGCTCTTCTGCACATCTCTGAGATGGCTGCGTCTGTGCAACTCCTAGTGAGAAGGAGATGACCCAGGCAGAACAATGGTCTTTCAAGTTAAATTGCAGAGGATTTTGCAGCAAGGTTAAACCCAGGTGGTTTTGTAACCTCTGGGATTCCTCAAGCAGTGTCTAGAGGAAGGGACTATTGGTGAGGTTATGCCTGATTCCTACCTCTTTGAGCATGTGTCTCTCCAGCTTCTGCTCTACTGAGTACATGCACTGCCCCTTTCTCATTGCTGTGAGCTCTCAGTGAGGCTCCTGGGAAAACTGAGCACAGTTGGATCTGTCTTATATACCCGGGTGTTTGGACATGGTTTGCCATGATTTCCTTTGCGGAAACAGACGAGTAGTTGGCCTGAAACATGAATAGGTTAATCCTACAATGGATGGTAAAATGAAACTAAATGTAAAAATTAGATTCAGAGCATTTTTTTGGTAAAATTTGCTAATACACCACTACCACCCATCATTACAGACTACAGTGTTTAAGGATATTTTCATGGGCTATAACTGTCTCCAGGCTACCTGCTATACTGTGTCACAGTCTCATCTTTAATTTCATTTTGTATGTACATCATGAGAAGTAAGACTCTGTCTCCCCTTTCTCAAACCTCAAATTTCCATCTTGCCCACATATCTCCCATGGAGTAAAAGAGGTGAACACAGCTATCTGTGCAGAGATCAAAAGGCAGAGAAACAACTGTGTTCCTTCCTGCAGAGCCATCTTATAGGATCAACAGGAGAAAAAATACAGGAGAAAAGACACTAGTATTACAATATATTTGCATTGGACAACTTTGGTTCTCACCACCAGACTTACAAACAGCAATAAAAATTACCTCCCATCTACAGGAAAAGCATCCAGACATTTATATACTGCTACAAGTGCATAGTCCTCCTACAGCATTTCAGCTTTGAAGAACCACAGTTCAAATTTGGCACGAGTTACCATCTAAAAGAAATTGATACCATCAGCCGTATCTCTAAGGCCTGTTTATTTCACATGTGAAAGCATCAAACAGCTTGCTGCAATTGGCAACTGTAGCTAAAAAAAGAGGACAAAGCATTACATTATGGTGGCATTAAAAACATCCAAGTACAAAATCTTCTATGAAAGAGGCTGGCAGGGGAAGTGCAGGGGGTGGGCTGTTGGAAAAACAACAGCTGTACAGCCAATACATCTCAGTCTTGTCTGTAACCTCTCCAAAATTTTAGCCAAAATGTATTCAAAGTTAACTATGAAGCAAGTGCTTCCTCTTTTTTCTTTTCATTTAACATTTTAGGCCTAATTCTGTTTTTCTAGTGTTTTTTTCAAGCCTCATTATTTTAGTTCATTACTAGCACACCTCCTGGGAACATTTTATGGACTAGAATTTTAAGTACGTTTAAAAATCCAACTAGGCATACCAAAACCAAATCCAAAGGCACTGACCCAGTTCTAGAAGTTTCTTACAATCTTGAAAATTTTTACCTGAAGAAAGCAGGAATTATAGGATCCTACACTGGACATGTGTTCTCTCTTTTCCTTGCCTGGGAGAAGGACTTTTCTGAGAGGTTCAGTCTCGTGCAGCTTGCTATTCTAGCCAGTCTTGTTGACTTTGATGATATGAAGCTAAGTTAAAACAAGAGTTTTGGAAAATCCAAGCTGACTTGTCATTTAAAACGGAAAAATCTCTTGCCCATGTATAAACTGAGGTCTCTGAAAACTAAACAAGCCTTTTGTGTTGTTTTGCTTCCATTTTACAAGACTTAGGGTTTTGGATGGCCATTTAGCTGGTAGTGATATCTGTCACAAACAGACTGACTCATTGGGGATTTAACATAAGCCAGGTTCACTTTACACCAATACTCAGCTTTGGTACTTCTGAGAAGCTTCCATGACAATGGAACAATTACAAGACTTGTAAATAAATAAAGCTTTAGTCAATTAGACATTCTTTTTAAAAGGATTCATAGCAATTCCTTGATTGAAAGTAATTTGGCATTTTCTCTCCTTCAGTAATTACTCTGATGTATTCCTTGTAGTTGAGCCAAAACATTTCATAGGTCAAGGAGACTAGATGAGATTTTTTGGGTCATCAGATCCAGCTGCTTTTCTTTTGGAGTTAACCATTTAACAAAGCCCTGCTCAGTCATTTTTCACAGGCGATCATAAATTGAAAAGATACCGGGGTATCTGATTCTACAATAGACAAAGGGGAAGGTGAAAAAGAAACACCCAGCTATCAAACAGAATTTGGGTAATCTTTATAACCTTTTATATCATTGTACACATAAGTAACAGCTAAAGGAAGGCTGTAATTAGATTAGGGTCTTTTTAAAATGATCCAAGCTTTGCATAAAAAGCTGTATGGTGGGACATTTTTACTACCAATATAACTTGACACTTTGCCCTAGCAGCTGAGGATTTATACAGCTTTGTTTGATTGTGTGCTTTTTTTCAGCAGATGCAGACATAAATATTTAACTCTGAGCCCCTTTAATTTTATTACCTGCGAAACAGTTAAATACTGATAAAATGCTAACCTCTACCAAGAGCCAGATACTCCGGAAATATCACATTGTACCTATTACTCTATTCATAAATGGAAAGAGTAAACTCTGTGCTTCTTCAACAACTAAAGAAGCCTTTTCAGTTACTGTGTTCCCTATTTTCTGTGCAATCGAATTAGATCATGAAAGATGTTCCAGGCAGTACAGGGCTGGTATCTCTTACCAAAAACTATGCATTAAACTTTTAAGAGGTAGAAAGTTAGTGCTTTTTGAAAGCTTTCTTTTAAAGATGATATTTCTGTACTAAAACAGGCTATAACACCATGAAAATCTTGCAATTCTTTGAGTTTAATATTCCCTTTAATGTAATTTCATTTTCTTTTACTGATTATAGAATAGACACCAAAACCTACTGCTTAGATCTGGACAGAATCAAAGGTCTTAGATTCTGTTTCTGGTTTTCTCCCTGATTTCTCCCTGAGATAAATCACTTCACTTTCTAGATCTGCCGGAAAATATATAGATATATCAATCAAATTTCAAAAAGTTTGGGAGTCTTGTTTCACATTAACCTCAAACTGTTGTACTAGGGAGTTGATAAAATCATTGCATTAGTGTGTGAGTGGGGCACTGAAAATGGCTCAGTAAGGTAATGTAACCATTTTTATTTGTGTAACACTGGCAAACAGATACTTCTGTTACATTCAGTGATAAAGGTAAAGTTTTGGTGAACACATTTCAGGCCTCCTGAGGAGTTCCAAACCATTCCCTTCAACTGCCTATTAGCTGTTTTTCATCACATGTGATTTGTGATCTAAGCCACATAGACTTCTCTTTTTTTTCTGCTGTCCAAAAAGATGCCTGAAACGTTTTAAGCAGGAGAAACGGAGAACAGTAAATAATAATTAGTGAACAATAGATATGAGTGTTAGAGCATGACTACTTCTGTTCAAATTCAAATTCAGGTATCTATATGGCACTTAAATATTCTCCAAAAATAGTACATGATGTGAGCTTTCATTCTTGGCAAGCAAGTTATTTCATGAGGGCTGAATGCAACAAATTTCAGGGAAGTCACACCAATGTTGTTAACATTGTTCATTAGTATTTATCTGTCTTCAGGTGTTTGGAGATCCTTGTATGAGAAGATATATAGATATATATATATAAAGATAGATATATACACACACACACACAAAGTATAACAGTGTTTTTCCTGGATTTCTAAATCTTTGCTTCAGATAAAAAAGGTAATCAGATAGCTACAAAAACATCAGTGAGGTGCTTTCTGGGTATTTGACATTCCTTTTTAATTTACACCTATCACAAAATACACACGATTAATCACTTCCTGCATGAGCTGTAAATCAGGATTACAATAACTTCCTGCCTTTGGGGCAGGGAGTAGGTAGAATTTTGTAAGCATACACTGTAAAACCCATTCTCAGAATACAGATCCATTAAAGCACGCTTCTCTATCAATTTTCTTCAGTTTCAACTGAACTTTAATCAATAACAGGGATCTTGTAGATACTGTGCTAGAGCTCCAAACCAAAGTTAAGAAACATTGTCAGCAAAAATACCCAGATTCTGAATTTATGCTTCTCTCCTTTCCCTATCATTCTAAAGGTTATTTAATGCATTTATTTTGGTAAAAGGGAAAAAAAAAGTTAATAATCCACTGGTATTATCAGAATTTCTTCTTCAAAGTTAGGCACCTCTAGATGATAGAGCACCATGCAGTCAAGTCAAGCTACTACCAAAGCAGAATTTGAAGCTGGTTTTCTATTTCTAAACCCACCTAATGTGGCAGGATCATTTCTGCTTTCAGCCTGAGCTCATTCTAAGTCTGTTTGAGCATCTTTACTCCTGTGATGTATAAGTCTAAGCACTAGCAACACAGCTGAGAATTTATTAGGATTGACAAACCTGGCCCCTGTTTAGACATCCAGCTTCCATGATCTTCATGCACCTTCTCAGATTACTCTGTAAATTCAGCTGTTGATTACCTACAAATGTGTATCTCGTTCAATTACATGTGATCCTAAGTCAGTCTGTTTGAAAATGTTTTGACAGAGCAGTTTTGCATCCACATCCTCTAACCTGTCAGAAAGAGTAAATTTCTATCACAGCAGATCAGTGAAGTCAAAATGCATAATTCATGTGCTGTTTTAATTTCCTGTAAAATAGATTACAACATAAAGCTTGTTAAGAATAAAATGTTTTTGTAACGTTTCTTTTTTGCCATTTATTTACTTATGTGTTTTATATGGCTTCTATTTTTTCATTTTAAGAGGAACATAAAACTTGTTAGAAGAGAGCAGAGGACAGCCAGCTCTTTGGTCTCTGTCAGGGACCGAGGGGACATGCTTCAGAGGCCACAAAATATGGCAGAAGCGCGGAGAAATTTTCTCTGAGACATCTCCTCCACCTCCTACAGCTGGTGGTTGTACATCGGAGAATCAGCGCTGTATACACTTTAGTCATTTATCACTTTTGGAAATCTTGCCTCTTATGAATGAAGAGTTGAAAACATCTCAAGAATAAAACTAGTCCCCAAATAATTTATAATTTCCCATTAGAATATACTTTCTTGAACTGATGCCTTTATGTAGAACTGAGGAAAGCGGTTGGTAATGCAAATATTTTTAAGAAGATGCTTCCTCTGAAACAATTCACTTTACATAGTTACACCATTTCATGTAGATAATTCAATAGCACTGAAGCGAGGCAAATAAAGTCATCTATTTTGTTGTTATCAATTCATTGTGCGGTAGGCTTTGATAAATCATCCATTTTATTGTAGCACAGAATTACTGAACACTGAAAATGTTCAAGTTACTAAATAACACACTCAAATATGTGTTCTTTGTTAATGCTGATGTGAATTTTATACTTACTTTGACAACAGAAACCTTTTTTCTTCCATCTTCCTACTATCTGTGTATGCAGAATGATTGATTGTTAAAGCAAACCATTTAAATGTAAGTTTATGACAGTCCGCATGAATTCCTTTCTGCAACTGACCACAGATATCATAACTATTTAAGATAAAAATTTAACATAGGTAACAATTCACAGCTAATCAAGTACAAATTAAAAAATTAAGTACCCTTTTAAAAATAGAAGAATTATTGCTGAATATTTTATTTCCTTCTGTACTGGTGATAACTGTGAAACTCATTTTAGTTTAAGGTGCTGCAAAGGGATTCCTGCGATAATGAGCTTGCATTCATGAATGCCATTATTTCCATTGGTAAATTGAGCTCAGTTACCTCAAGGTAAAAAATGCTACAGCAGAACAAAGCTAGGGAAGGCAGGGAAACCCCCAGCACTGTGGGGTGGTTGGTCAATGCTGCTCTAAAAAGAATCATGAACATAAGATATGGTTTTTAATGAATCAAAGCAATTAAGAAGGAGAAACTTGAAAATGATTGGAAGATGAAAGTCATCCCACTGCTGCTGAAAATCTTATCCATATTCTTCTGAGGGCATTACAAAGGTAAATGACATAAAGGAAAGATTTTCAAAGACACAGAAGGACAAATAAGTGCCCAGTTCCCATTAAAAGTTGACTGTTTCAAATAAATCCACTAAAAACAAATATAAAGCCTTAATTTATGGTGAAATGGGAAACAAATTGTTTTCCTTACAGCATTATGAATTGCAGTGCTAAACCAAGGAAGAGAACAATTTAGATAACCCTATCGCTCAGACAGCAGGAAAAAAAGAAAGGTTTTCCACATTGAACGAGTGAGTGATGGTAATGAGAAAGGTATCAAAATGACAGTACAGAGACATTCATTGAGATAAACCTACCCATAAGGAAGGCACCCATATCATCATGATGTTGTTTTTTCAGCAAGTTCATGACATACAACTATCTGACATCCTTCATGAAGAAATCCCCTAGAGCAGCACTGAGCACTTAGCAGCACTGAGTACTTTGTCTTAATCCAACAAAGCACAGAAAAATACATGAAGGAGTGATTTTAAGCGCATTCTTAAAGATGAGAAGGTATTGTTTGATTTGCTAGACAGTGGGCAATTGTGCCTGTACAGATCCTACTGAAGATGAACTTCAAATATTAATATAATTTCTATCTAACTTTTCTGCCTGACAGCAAAGCTCCTGGAATAAGTGCCTGGAAGGGCAAAACCAAAGTACTATGGGCACGTCTAAGAACTTTTCATTCAAGCTCAAAATATTACTTTGCTCTTCTTTATCTAAATGGCAACAACAGAACTAAAATTAAGTGATCTTAATCCCTTCCCCTCTCCCACCACAAGTCTTGGGAAAAGCTGCATTCCCAACTCAAAACACTGTATGATGATGCTATGCTACAGTTCTATGAGTACACGTTTAAGAAACAAGAAACCCTTTTGGTCTCTCTAGAAGACAGGAAAGGAATTACACTGCGGTTTCAAGACTTGTTCACAGGAACGTGCTCTTATTGTAAGTAGAAAGGCACTTGGTGTGGTGCAGCTTCGTGATTCCCTCACAAAGCTGCAGACCAGTGGTTGCATGGGAGGATGGATGCAATCCTGTAGCTGTATCTGTGATAAGCTGATTGCATATAGCTATAACACACCAAGTCTGGGAGACATCTGTGAGGTCTGCAATTCCAATGGGGAAAAAAACTCAAACAAAAAAGCCCCCCAAAAATAAACAAAAACAACACAGAAAACCCATCCAAAAGGGAAATAAAAAGATGGATAAAAATTTGAAATGTCTTCCTCTTTCACTGCTTTTTAACTTCAGAGATGCAGTAAAACCTGTTCTCAGCCAACTGATAGTTCTAAGGTGATTTAATATCCTCAGATGAAAGTAGCCATATAAAAGGTAAGTTACAATAGATTGGTATTTGTTATTTCCTGGCATACACACAACTTGTTCTCATTTATGTGGCAACAAACCGAAGAAATCTCAGCACGGTTTATTGGTAGGGAAGAAAGGAATCATTTTCTAAGTGTCATGTATACAGAGAAAGTTGTGTTAAACTAAAAGGATTGCAGAAGTTAAGGTATGGAGACAGTGTCTGAGCAGCAGTGAGTAACTCTTCATAGGAAAACACTGCACTGCATTTTCTCTGTGCATCATAGCTGGCTCAAGTCTCCTCAGTAAGACACAAAAACTGAAGTTAGATGCTCCAAGCATGAAGGGCCAGTCATCCCAGCCATGGGAGGGGAATGGAAAGGGAAAAAAGATGTGGAGTTGCAGTAGCTGGAGCTAGCTCAGAGGACTCCAGCTTGCTGTCCCTGTTCTTGTCAGGGTAATACCACTACTAGAGGCAGCCAACCTTCACAGAAGTAGCCATCATGCCTCACAGTCAGCTCCTGGTCACTTGTCCTGGGTGGCTGATGATTTAACTTCTGCTTAAAGCTTGCCTTGCTGCATCTTGTTGCACTTACCTTTCAACAAGCTTAAAATTGTCCAGCGCTGTCCTGCTGCCACTGAAGTCTATTAACATTTCTGTTCCCTTAGTGGTACATGATTATGTGGCGGAGAACAAGAAAGGACATACTCACTCCCATGACACTGAGTGGATGTTTCATCAGTCAGCTGAGGTGGGACAAATTTTTTATCACCACGTATTCAAATAAATTCACTGGCAGTGCATTCAGTGGAGTAGAGCCACATGGGCAGCAGAAATAACAACAAGGCAGTGGGATCACGAATGACCGGATGAAATGGGGGGCTTGTAGTTTAGGGCTAGGGTTTAGGTAAAACCTAACAATCACGTAACCAAGGAACTGAATAACTTATAGAAATTATTGGGAAACTGAGGTTAGCAGGCATGGAACTAACTAACAATAGGGTATTGAATAAAGGAAATGAAGTATAGAGAAATAGAAACTGAAGCGGCCTAAAAACCAGATAAAACCGACTCTGTGACTTGGAGAAGTTCCAGGAGCATGTGCCGAAAGAAGGTGATGGGAGTTCAGCACGATGAAGACTACTTACTTCATCTCTGATACCCTGGCCCACGACCAGCAGGAGGCGCTGCGCAGGCGCGACTGGGAGGAGAAGAAGGTGGAGCACACCAAAGGACTTCTTGGAAAAGGACCGACTTTTCGAGGAAAAGTTGTGAATATGTATAGGTGCTTAATGAGTAGGCAATATGTTACTGTATAAAATCGAGGGAAATTGCTGTTTTAGGTGTCACGTCTGCAGAGGAGTGATCCTCCGCGTGCCCACGTGTGGAATAAACGTACCTACTTTACAACCTTACAGGTTGTGGAGTCTTTTTTCCGCCAGTCACTGACAGTGCTGCTGTTCTCTCTCACCAGTGAAAATCAGAGCTAAATGGGCACTATAAAACCACAGAGCAAATGAGCTCACAACTATTGCTGGCCAGAATGTTTACTACCCCTATTTCAGTCATGTCACTCTAAGGGTTTCAACTCGACTATGTGAGCAGATAGTAGTGGTCTTTTTTTATACAGCCATCTGCAATGCTGAACCTTTAGCCTAGAGGAGGAGACATCTCATTAATCTTATTTTCCATTATGAGTTCATAAAGAAGAATAGGGAAAGGTATCTGGAGTGTTTTTGAGGATTTATCACAAACCTCCCCGTGCTGAGAAATTGTTTATATTTGAAGTTCTTCAGTGTAATTGCTATCCGGGAGCTTTTTCCAGGTATTTTGGGAGATACAAATATTGAAGAATTTTACCTCCTCAGTTTCTCCATTTTCCCTCAATAACTTAGAAGTCTAGTGGATTATTCTATCCAAATTTGATTAAAGATATTTATTTTAGATCATTTAAGTCAAGTTTCATGAATATCAGTGATCAGGTACAGGACAGATGTCATAGCAGAAAAGAGTCAGAGCAGACCCTGCTCTGATGCTACAGAATGCAAAAGGTGTCCATGTCAAGAAAAACATTGGACTTCAAAAGTTTAATTGCTCAAAGAACCAAATCTTCCAGAATGAATATTTATCTGTTAATTGTACCATGAAAAAGCAATTAAATAATCATTATCAACAGCAACTTCACACTAATAATTCACAGTTGGTCAGCAGCCATTTACTTGTGTCTCTATGGACCCACACAGCTGAACAGAAAGGTAGCAGCTACAGAAGAAAAATGTTCCACATCATATTCTTCAAGTGGATAATTTACAAGCAAGCAGCTTCCTCAACACTAGTAAGGAATGGTCGGGACTAATAATCAGTTATAAACTAGTCATATAGGAAAACGGAAGTGAGTTTACGTTCCTCTTCATCCTGTCTGAAGTATGGAAAGCAGCTTCAGAATATCTGTCCTACAAGAGTTTAAGGCTGATTACACATATTAATTTATGCTTGAAAAACATAGAACTGATTACTTCAGACAGTCAACAAATTGTCTTAGTTTTTCACACGGCTTCTCTAGCTTTTATGGTTCTCTTACATCCTCTGCCCCCACATCATCTTTTAGGCGCACTTCAGTTCACAGGGCACTCCTACTGATGTGACAAAGATCCTTCACTTAAAGTGATCCTTCCAGAACTGTATGTATAGAGATATTAGTATTATAGTATGATCTCTTACTGCAGAAAATTGCCTAGCTAGCTGCATCAGTCTTCAGCATTTTAGTATGATCTCTTCAGAAAATTGCCTAACTTGTTGCATCTGTCTTTAGTGCAAAGTCAAGCTGCACTATGTTAAAAAAAGTGAGTTTGATAAAACAATGCCAGGCAAATGCAGAAAAATGATCACTACTACTGACTGTATATGAATCAGACACTTGCTTTCATTACATTTCCCTATCTGCCATACTGGTCTACTTATTAATTTGCTCATCTCCTATGCCCTGACTTTTTCCTCTATAAGCTTATTGAAATGGGAAATATCATCAAGTATAAATATGTACAATATCACTGCATGGAAATATAGCATGATCTTGTAGACCTGCAAGAATTTCCCAAAAATAAATTGTAATAATATAGTCAAATTAAAGTCAGTATGTAAACCCAGATAAGAGAGAAAGTGTTTAGACCTGATGCAGAATTTCAGGATTTTGCAGTACTCCCTCATCCTTAATCTGTTTGGATATTCAGCACGCTAAAAAGATCTCCTTTGCTATGTAAATCGCATACTGCATAACAGGAAACCAAGTGACATTTAAGTCAGTTAATTTATAGCCAATTTACTATTTTGATAATGCTGATGACATAATTAACCATTCCTTATGATTTAGAGA
Source organism: Mesitornis unicolor (assembly GCF_000695765.1). Lineage (NCBI taxonomy): Eukaryota > Metazoa > Chordata > Aves > Mesitornithiformes > Mesitornithidae > Mesitornis > Mesitornis unicolor. The sequence goes on along the minus strand of NW_010206400.1, from coordinate 71,156 downwards.
GATTTAAAAAATGAGATTATTAATTTACATGCATAATTTTCAGTTAACTAGATAGCCAATAGATTCATCCTTGACATAATTATGCTTCAGATTAGCCCCCATCCCCAAAGATTATTTTTGATTTTATAGCCCCAGGCTTACATATTGGACTCTCTAACTGAAAACACATTTAGAATTCATAAATTCATTCTTTCTTAGTGATCATTTTGCTGAAGATATTTTCTGTTATGGCAGACAGATTCATTGACTTTTCAGAGAATGACATCATAATATTATATGCTAAATACTGGCCTATGTTCCATCTGAAGTCAGCTGTAACGTGTGGAAGCAGAATTAAGACGCACTTTAGAAAAAATTTTAAAAATTAAAAAAAAAATAAAAATCTGTGAAATTGGTCTGTTCAGCTACCAAAATCAGATCCTGAACTAGTGAGGAGGCTTTGTGCAGACCGAGGCCAACCTCCATGGGATGGTGTGGGAAATCTAGGATGCGAATGCTACTTTCCATGTTATACCTGAATAGAAAATACTTTGACTCAAACCTCTAGGGATGATCACCTTTTCTCTATTGTTTCATATACTGGTGACCAGACAAACTTACTGATACGTTAAACAACTTGATTTTCAAAACATTGTAAAAATTAGGGATTCTCAGGGGAATAGTAGAAGTGCACCACAAGTCACAGGTCTTTTTCAACAACTTCACCTGTGGTTTTAATTCAACACACATAAAATGTAAAAATAAGGAAAAAAAAAGATAAAAATTAATTATATCATTAGATAAGTAAAAATTATCTGCCATTACACAAGAAAGGTCAGCCCAAATGAGAGCTAAGTGAAAAAACATTTTCATTGTTTTGTGCTCTTGGGAGCACATTGCTCCCAAGAAACTATGAAACAGAAAATATTTTCCATTTTGTTATGAATTATCATATTTATAATGAGAAAAATATCAAAACTACACGAGACTCTCTCACTAATGTTCATGTTCTTTTTACATAATAGAAATCCGTTATTATTTTCTCCTCAGTAGAAAACAATTTTCAGGTAACTTGTTAATGGCGCTTTGTATAGTTTTTACACTGGCTATTTTTTTTTTCAGATCTTGTTCCATAAGTCATCACATGCCATCTCTGCCATTCGGCAACAAATAAAAATTCAGCTTACAGGATGCTTCACAGAAATACAAGAATAGTAATGGGTTTCAAGAAATCTAAGATCTATAAAGCCATATGTGACCAGAAATCCATATTCCAAACCAGAGTCATTTCATTCCAGCAAGTGGAAGAATGAATTTATACACGTGCCAAATAGACAAACAGATTGTTTCAACTCAACAAAGAAGACAGTTGCGATGCTCAGAGTTCCTTGGAAATCATACATATTTCATCAAAGATTGTTTTTATATACTGAGTTTCTGAACTTGTGTTCTGTTGTCCTGTGTGAACCTCCATGACCGTGCAGAACATTATGAAAATCTAGGGTCAATGGTAATATATTCCGTACTAAAAATTAAACACATGCAACATAGGACAACTACATCAAACCTCGAAGATTTTTCCATAAGATTTTGTTTTGAGAAAGTCTATTGAAATAGAAGAGCAGAAGGAGGGAGAATCGTCTGCATCATCAAAAAATGGTCTTTGTTCTATTTCTGTTGATGGAAGACTGCTTCAATACTTTGCTGATTTCTCAACAATAAAGGATAGACAGAGTTTAGCCCTGACACAGTTTTATCAGGGTCAGCTAGATTCACGTCCAATTCCATGGGTTTTCAATACCAAGATGGAGAAATCCACAACACTGGAAGGAAATCAACTTCTCAACAGAGATATTTTTGACAAATGGTAATTATCCAAACATAGTAAAGCATTCAGACAAGTACTTAAGAAAAAACAGGTAAATATTCATAGTCAAATCATAAGAACTACGCATCAGATAAACCCAAAATCAATAGTACTGTAATTTTAATGAGAGACCTAACGTACTGCAGTTCTTTGTTGTTATAATTCTCTTCTACATTGCAGTTTATGTAGTTAGGCAAATCTTCAGATTTTTTTTTCCTGCTCTGGAAAGAAACAACAGAGCAAAAACCATACTGAGTTGCTTCTTATGAATGTAAGGCCCCAAATAGTCATATTCTGCTGCAAAGCTGGGAGAAAAAACTAATTGCATTTGTATTTAAAACTGTATTGCTCTTATCTCTTTATTTTCCTTCTTTTTCTTTACGGCATGTGCTTCTAAAGACCTTCACTGCTATTGAAGCTGCCAAGGCAAACCTGATCCATTTTACAGATATAGAAAATACAGAATACGATTTCTTGACTGTGTTATGAGTTTGAAAAAAAAAAATACCAATTCACACTCAGGATCCAGTTTGATATGTCTGTATTACAAGGAAGAACTATGTATTTGAGGGGAACAACTCAACTGTTTCAGCACATTTAACATTGTATGCTCAAGATTTTCAGTGGTTACTCTCTTATGAAAGAAATAACCTCCCTGGCTTCAAAGTAGGAAGGATTTTCTCACTGCCTTCATTCAAAGAAGGATTTTACCATCACTAAACATCAAGTATTTAAAAGCTACTGTCTGCAGTGATAACCAAGGGAGACACAGCATATTCACTACTTCTTAGTAGATTTTAATCTGAAATTAAATTAATCTCCTAATTATTTCCTTCCGCAGGAGTGAATTCCTAAGTGCAAGTGCCATAGCTGCACTCCAGAAACTTTATAGGCAATAGATATTTCTTATAAGAGGGAATTAAGATTCACAGGCCTGAGAGCCCAGATATAGTGTTTTGGTTTATATTTTCGTATCATTTACACCCTTCCTCTTGTTTCATACTCTCTTCCTTTCTTTGATTGAAGTATTCTCCTCTTGCAATTTTTGTTCCCCTCTGTACGAGGAAGATTGAGCTAAAACACGGGGGGCTCATCAGCAACCCATTAACCCCTCTCTGCTGTATACCCTAAAATAGCAGACCCCATGAATTTATTTTGTTTCATTCGCTGCTGTAGGCATAGCTGTTAATGAAGTTGCCAGGTCTGTTGAGATTCTGAAGATTTATTTGTTATACTGAACATAATGGCAAGACAGAGAGTTACTGGTTGCTTTACTCTGACAGTTTTATTCATGAAGTAGAATACTGGAACTTACAGAAGCTTAGCACACTCAATATATCATTCCTTAGTTAAAAGCTTAATGCAAATGTAGTTTAAAGGAGAACAATTGCCTTTAACATGCAAATATTTTATAAATAAATTGCCTTAAAACATCTAAGTGAATTATTTTGTCATATAATGACTCTAAGAGAAGTTGTGGGCTGAGTTCTTTGTACTAGCCTTTAATAAATCCAAACCACAGCAATCAATGTTAGAATAGTCCCTTTAAATGTTCAGTTTATGTCCTTATCCCCTCTCTTACTCATATTTGAGTTCAGCTTCATCAAGGCAAATGCGTCACTCAGATTTGGATCTGGAGCCTAAAAATCAGATTTGAGACACCACACCAGTTTCTGAGCTCTCACAATAAATAAAACCTCTCAATATCATTATTTGTACAACAGAAGTATTAAGATTCACTTGGCAAGAGATGAACAACACCACAAGGTGGTGTCTGTCCAGATCTAACTGTAGCTCAATGCCAGTAACTCAGACTGGTTCTCTCGTGGCTCCCCAGCCTTGACAAGCAGGCTCACACATCTGAGCAACTGCCAGGCTTGGCTATGAGCCACCACAAGGAAGGGATTCATCATCACAATTTTAGGGAACAAATTAAATGTGGACTGCTTATGGAGAGCTGTTAGCCATCAACACACATACATACCTTCAGCCCTGTGATTCAGAATCATCTCATGAGTTCCAAGAAATGGAAACTTAATTAATTCTCATTTATTCTTAGGAAAGTTAAACAAATTATCATTTTCAAAGTCAGCTTTTCATTTAAAAAACCCTTTAAATTTAAACAATGAAAAATCAGCATGACTACTTTTCAACTATATGACACATGACAGTTTAGAAAAACACCACGCCATCCTGAAATGTGCAGGAGGAAAAATATTGTGGCGGATGAAAGACTTTTTGGAAACTGAAAGTTCACAGAAAATGTTTCCAAATCAAAAGCAGCACAATTTTTAGAAAACACACAAAAGTTTTGAGAAAACACGCTGAAAGTCCTGAAATTATTGTAAAACTCTGTTTCTAAGTGGTTGTTTTTCTTTCTTGGAAGATCCTGTATAGAAAGTGAGTTGTTTACTTCTGCAGAGATTGATTTCTTTATGAAGAAAAGTCAACAATTGGACTGAGTCTAGAAAGTGTTCAGAAGGCTTTAAACTATTAAATCCTACTTTGGTGATGCCAAGTCCAAAAGCTAAAAATAACAAATTTGTCTTAATTATGTCAATGCACAGCATTTTGGTAGAAATTAAGTAAGGAAAAGCAAATTTGATTTCTTGAATCTGTTGATAAGAAAACAGGTATTTTTTGAAAATCTGAATTTGCCAATCAAAAGGTTAATATTCTGAACATCAGAAACATTTGAGATTTATTGTTACCTGAACTCCTAGCCTGAACTGAAGCAAGGACACTTTCATTTTCCAGCAAAAACGGGCTTTTCTGGATTGAGTCCATGCTGCTACAAATCAAGTCCAGGTGCTACAACGACCTGACCAGAACAGACTTTGGGTGTTTGGTCTCCTCCTCTCACAAGTAACTCTAGTGACACCTACTAGATACCAAACAAGCTCTGTCTTAAAACGACTTTGATTCTTCTTTTCTTCCTCAGCTCCACGAGACAATGAAGTACTCCTACTTGAAAATACTTTCCTGTGAATCTTGAAATAAAACTTGGAGCAAGACCAACAAAACACTTGAGTTTAACAACAGACATCTGCCAGAATATAAATGTACAAAAGTCAACAGTTACGGCCCTCACAGAGAGGAGATACATGGCAGTGCTGTGAGGCAGGAAGCCTTTTAGGAGTTTGGGATTACTGCATTACTCAGGAAAGGAGATCTAAATTCCAATAAAACCCTTTACAGCCTTCTACATTGCTGTGTGTTCTGTATACACTTTCTCTTGTAGAAAATAACATTTTAGAGTGCTTTTAAAAGATCTGTTATTTTTTTGCCTTCCTCTTGTAAAGCAAAAAACTGTAGCTATAAGTCAAACAAAAAAGGAAAATAATAGGACAAGAAGTATATTTAGGACATAGAATGAGAAGACATTGAAGAAAAACATTCGCTACTCTCTTAGTGTTTTCTGTGCAAGTGCTACTTAGCTGTTCTTTTGCTTAAAGGAGGACTTGATCCAACTACAAAATATTCCCTCAACACACGTAGTCCTACATGATCTTACACTAGAATTGGTTCAGTAAGAATGTGGTGGTCTTCCAGTTCCCAGAAAGTGCATTTTTCTTAGTGGTCTCCCATTACTCTTTTGTTGTAATCTTCACTGAAGATCAGCATTATTCTTCCAATCCCAAATTATCAAATCATGTTAATTAATGCTTTCACTGTTTTGTGAACAATTTTTAAAGTTCCTGTTCAAATTCTTTTGCTTCCTATGCTTCACTTCACAAAATAGTTTAAAAAGTTTCAAAACACAATGTCAGTTTAACATTAAGTTTCTTCCCTTCCCCTTCTCAAGAAAGCACTTCCTCAAGAAAAGCAAAAACCAACAAATGAAGAACAATTTGGTCCAGCCAATTCGGGTGCTTTTGGTTTTCCTTTCCCTGTTCCTTAGGTCAGTTACTAAACTGAATATTGCAACTAACCCTTGCCAGAGGCAAAGTACAGTGCACATCTATCACATGATTCTACATATTATCCCAGGAGTGTCACCTACAAACATATGACAGACGTTTTCTGTAAAAACTCATCACTCAGCCATCTCTAATGGCTGGATTTGTCATTTGACAAGCAAAGCTGAAGAAAAGACAAAATTAGAAGAATGGTGGAGTTTTTTTCCTATTAGATGATGACACAAGTTTCCGTAGGATGTCCTCTGCTCAGCCAAACTGCCAACAATAACATTACTGCAAGAATTCACAGAATAGCTCATATGTATCTCCTACACAAGTGACCAGATTCATTACACAATATAAGGTAAACAGGAGATCAGTAAAATACAGTAAGAGTTTCACAAAAGAGTGAAAAAACCCACATGTTCTTGTTCAAGGTCATGGACCCAGTCTGAGCTGCTGTTAAATTAAAGCTACCCTTTTGAGATGCTTAAATTATCTGTACCATGTGGATTGGGACCATTGACAGCTGACGAGAAAATTACTTCTGTACTACCTCGGGGGAATTCCCACACCTATTAGACCTCAGTGGAAATGAGATAAGTTTGCTTTAAGCTCCTTTCGGGCTGTATGCCAGACTTTGGCAGAGTGCATAAAAGAAACAGAGCTCCCAGGCCAGCAGTCACTTAGGCTTGGATTTGGTGTTTGACAAGGAATGCCTAAATGAGGCAAAGGAGGGAAAAAAGTGCCTTGCTTTGATTAGATGAATCAGAGACCTCACTGTCCTTCAAAAGCAGTAATTTTAAGAGACAAACATCTCCTTATTTCCAAATAAGAACTGGTGAGTAAGAGGATAGGGAATGGGGTGTGCAAGCAAAGCTGAGTCAGTAAAGAACCCAAGGTTATCAATTTAGCAGCCACAGGTTAAAAAATATTCTGTAAGATTATTATAGAACCTGATGTGTAATTTCTCAAATGCACATGACAGATTCATCATAAATAATAAACCAATGCATAAATGTGGTTTATATCTCGGGGGATAATGCCACATTCTTTTCACTTGTAGGTCATCAGCTGTCATTTTAATTCCTAACATTAGGGTCTTAAATCCCTCAACACTGGCGGTCCACTTCTACATAAATAATGCTGCACTCCCTTAGCTAGCTGAGTTTTCCAAGCAAGAGTTGAGTTTAACAGAGCAGAATAGCTTTTCTTAATTGTCAGACAAGAACCAGGGAAAATGTAATTTTATCCTAACATTGTATGAGGAGCAATAATAATACAGCTCCTGAAGTGTTTCTGCCTCTCTCTACCTTGCAGCAGAGCTTAAGAACCCTTGCAAGAGAATCTGGATTGTCATGTCACTGCTAGCTGGCACAGACCACATTGCAACTAGAAAATCCTGCAGCTAAATCCCTTCTTGTTTTAAACCTCTGTGATTTGGACTCAGCACTGACGTGTGGGAATGCCAAGCATTCATACCATCTTCTCTGAACATTCTGGGTACGGGTAATGCTGGTCCAGTTTAAGATTATCCAGAATGAAGCTCTTAGACAAAACAGAGGATCTCTGAAAGTCTTCTCATGTTCTCCTGTTTGCTAACTTCGCAAAAATTGCTTGGCTCCAGGAAAGAGAATTCACAGGGTATTTGTAAAGTCCCTTGAATGATCTTGCCCTTTCTTCATCCTCTTTCCACCATCCTACTGGCTAAGTAGGCTTTCCATGGTGCCTTATCTACTTCTGTTCATAGCCCATAACTCTCCTTGCACAGCGATCTATAGCGTCTGAACTCTGCCATTAACTCCAGTAGGGTCCTAAAAATTTGACTGTTGAAAAGTGAAACGTTATTTTGCTTGTGCTTTGAAAGCCATCAGTGAAACCGTTGGCAACAGATCTCAAATTAAATATGTGCTTTTCTTGAGTGGTATCAGGCAGGTAGTTCTCCCAAGACAGCTCAAGCTATCCAGGTAAAGTTTTCTGCATTATTTATTAGAGCAATCATCATCATCATCATCATCAATGTACTTATAGGCTTGTTTTACTGTCTTTTCATCTAAGCAGAGCTAGATAGCTTCTTTCAAGGTTTGATGTTAAGCCTGGTTTTCTTAAGACCCTACAGACAACATTTTCTTTTTGGGTAAGGACATTGAAGGTTTATAAGGTTTTTTGCTTTTGCCTTAAATTTATCTTTTATTAAAAATCCACAAGAAGAAAGAAGTGGAAAAACACTACAGAAGCAGTGCAAGCTCTTGACTCATGGGATCCCAGCTATCATCTGAATGACAAAAAACAACATGCAAGTGAAAATAACATGTAATTTTTCCTCTCACCCACTTCTGAGAAAGTGGAATTGGCATTTAAAAAAAAAAATCAAGGTAATTTGTTTTCAGTTGACAGCAGGAACTAAAAGTACATCAATGGTGCTGTCATCAGCAGTATCTTGGATTCCCCCACAGTGATGTTTCTGCCTGATTGAAGGGGACACTTGCAGAGCTATAGACAAAGAAAGTCAAGCTCACAGAGAAAATGGGCATTGCTCATACTTTCAGCAAGCATTGATAGATATTTCATATTTGATCTTAAACTTAGGAATAAGGATAAAAGCTGAGGAAATTAAACCCATTTCCAGACATTGCAGCAGACTACATTTTTTTTCCCATTGGCCAACTATACACATACACATGCAAGATCTTTCTGTACATTTTTATTTGTACACAACACAGTGATAGTTGTAACTGTGTAACTGATAATCCTTCAGATCAAAATGTTCTTACAGCCTTCTAATTCAAGAGAGTGAATTTTCACCTGTAAGACTTCTGTCATCAGATGGCAGGGCTGCAGAGAGTATGAAACAGAAAAGAGGTCACCCTGTCATAATGGCCCACTGTGTCTGTATCTTCTGCTGAGCCATGTCTCCTTCCCATTTCCCTCAACGTTCATCTCAAAGTTCTTAAGTACAAGGCAGGATCAAGATGTAAATGAGTTAAATTTAATTTAAACCTGGATCTTCTACAGCTCAACAAGAGTCAGAGAAAAGTACTTAGTATTTTTGGTTCCCATTCTGCTCATACTTCAGTGAGATCCACATTAAGAACTGCTAAAAAGAGGTTCAGATTTCCACAGAGTGCTAGGCACCATCCATTTCTTCACTCTTAGGTGAACTACTGTGTTGGTGTGCCTTTTACCTTTGACTCACTTCCAGTTGCTCCCTCCCTATGGCTTCATCCATGTATTGCAATACAGGGTATGATCACAGGATAATTAATGTTATATGGACGCTCATCTGGTCTCTAATCCAACCTCTTGCTCAAGCAAGGTGAGCTACAAGGTTAGATCAGCTTAGTCAGAGCTTTACCCAGTCTGGTCAAAGAATGGAGATTTGGACAACCTTTTTGAGCAATCCATTAACTGTCCTCATTGTGACAAAGTTTCTCTTATTCAGTCAGCAAGTCATGTAGCTGCAAGCATAATTCCCACTGCACCTTCCTGTCTAACTTTTTGAAGAAGGTTCCCATTCGCCATGACTGGACATACAGACTCCTATTAGAAATTAATGGAAAGTTTGCATTCAAATTTTCTACTATTTAATGTTTACTACCAGACATACGAATTAAATGTTCTTACCTATAAGATTTGGTTAACTTTTTCGCACAAATTGAAGTTTTCTTCATGGTTAAAGAAAGCAAATCTGATCCACATTCTTGTGATTTAACAGTCTATCATTGATTTGTTAATCTCTGCATAAAGTGTTTAGAAATCATCTATTTTCTGCTTGCAAGAAAACAATTACTGGAGCTTTTTACTTATTTCCTTTAAGTGTTCTTCCAAGAATGTACCTAGATTGCCAAATAGTACTATGTTGTTTGGAGGATGTGATTTTGCATAAGTTTTGAAGTACACTGAAAAAAACAAATTACTTGTTCACACTATTACAATGTACATAGCTGAACCAGCCTGTCAGAAAGTTGAACAAAAAGCCCCTGTACCCTTGCCTTCAATTCCACGCCAGCCTGGAAGTGCATTAGGGTATTACAGAATCACAGAATATTAAGAGTTGCAAGGGACCTCGAAAGATCATCCAGTCCAACCCCCCTGCCAGAGCAGGATCACCCAGACCAGGTCACACGGGAAGGCATCCAGGTTGGTTTTGAATGTCTGCAGAGAAGGAGACTCCACAACCTCTCTGGGCAGCCTGGGCCATGCTCTGTCACCCTTACAGTAAAAAAGTTTTTCCTCATATTCAGATTGAACCTCCTATGCTCCAGCTTGGGACCATTGCCCCTTGTCCTGGCATTGGCTGTCACTGAGAAGAGCCTGGCTCCTTCCTCCTGACACTCGCCCTTTACAAATTTATAACCCTGAATGACGTCACCACTCAGTCTCCTCTTCTTCAAGCTAAAGAGACCCAGCTCCCTCAGTTGCTTCTCATAAGGGAGATGCTCCACTCCCTCCATCATCTTTGTGGCTCTGCTGGACTCTTTCAAGCAGTTCCTGTCCTTCTTGAACTGAGGGCCCAGAACTGAACACAATATTGCAGATGCGGTCTCACCAGGGCAGAGTAGAGGGGAAGGAGAACCTCTCTCGACCTACTCACCACAGCCCTTCTGATACACCCCAGGATGCCATTGGCCTTCTTGGCCACAAGGGCACAGTGCTGGCTGGGTACTCTAAATTGTATCAACTGCCAACTCCTTTGACATTACTTGTACTAGGAGCTCCAGGAGAAAAGATTTAAGGAAAAATCTCTTCTGCTTCTGGTTACCTGAGATTTCTCCACTTTAAAAGAATTCTTAGTTAGAACCTGCAAAAGTGGAAAAATCCACCCACAAGACCAGCAAGAGTGGCTAGGCATAAAAAATCTGGTGTCAGGCATTACTTTAGTTGCTTATTATATGTGTAAGATTGATGAAACAGGAAAAAGAATGAATCTCAGCAGACAGCCTGCAGAACACATTAAAAATGTTATGTGACTATCCATTTGCTTTGTTCATATGCCTTTTTGTGTGCATTTCCCAAATACTCCAGTGAAAAAGCTTTTCTAGCACAAATCTTCTCAAAGTTTTAATATGGTATGCTCAAATTGCAAATGAGGAAAAGCACACTTAAATATGCGGTTCACATTGCTTTTAGTTATAAGTTGTTTGAAGAGAGGGCAGGAAAGTTGCCACATGCCTTCTTAAATGAATATTCATAATTGAACAATTGTGAATGACTGAGAATTACTGACTTTAAAAGATAAACTGGAAAGCCTACAGATAATTGAGTAACGTATAAACTGGAGAACAGTGAACTGAAGAGAATTAGACAAATGGATACACTTCAAAATGAAAATAACAACGATGTTATTAAGTGTGATAGCTAAAACCCTGCTTCCTTTATTTTGCATGATGTTTAACAACTACCAATGAACAAAGTGTCTAGGTTGGCACATTCAGTCCTATACCATTGAAACCTTTCTTTCACTTTCTTGCAAAGGGGCATATGTATGTCCTGAAGGCTGTGTGTATGAAAGCCTCACGTTTCCTTCTCCCCCAGGATACTAAATAGTACGCAGGATTTACTCTTACTTGTGGGAAGTGGTCATTTTCTGACCCTCAGCTTGATTGCATACCAGCCAAAAGCTAGAAATAAATCACAGCCAGGCACACTGTGCTTTAACCTTGCCCATAGTCCCCAATTAATTAACCTAAAGCAAAGGAGTCCACAGAGCCTCTTGTCAGTCTAACTTGCAGGTGAAATTCTTCCCTAGCCTCCAAAACTTGCAAACAAGGCAAAATACAAATAGCATTTCATAAACACAAGTTCAAGAGAGTATACTGTTTCATGACTATAAAAAAAAAAGGATTACTGTTTACCACA
>NW_010206400.1:8833-59534 GCF_000695765.1 Mesitornis unicolor | reverse complement strand
CCCTACAGAGGCTATGTGGAGAGCCATCAATACCCATCACTCACAAAGCTTAAGCGTGCAAAAAATCGGACTTCTTTATGCTTAAATGCCATGCTCAAGTACAAGAAGGAAGGGGACTATCCCTGAAAACATCTCCAGGTCATAGCTACAGCAAGGGAAGAGCAAGAGTGGTTTTTGAAAGAGTGTCTATGTGAGACCCACCACGTGCAGCTGTTCAGGACTAAGGTGCATATCTGTACAGCAGCTACTGGAAGGAGTCCAGGGGAAGGCAGAGTAGAAGGAGAAGGCTCAGAGGGCCCAAAACAGAGTTCTGATCTTAGGCACCCTTGAATTATAGGCTGTATTAAAAATGAGCAACATCTGGAAGCCAAGTTGGTATAGTGAACCTGCAGGAAATTGTGTGCGCCTGTATGTGCACGCATACACACACGTAAATAAAACTTCCTGCTTGATTCATTGTTGTTACATGTAAATTGCTCTCTACATATATCTACTGAGTGCTACCAATATACAGTCTCAGATACGAGTCACAGTTCATGACGGCCTAAGTTTTTTGTGGTTTTTTTTCCCTTGAGCACTAGCATTGGATTTTTCATTTTGCTCTGTGTGCTCCCATTTAGGGACAGATTCTGAAATATTTTAATCAGGAAACACATCTGCTATAATCTATTAGAGACAGGCATTTACAACCGAGATACTGTTTTGACCCCAGAAGAGTGATTGAGAGACAGAAGTGAATTGCAGCTTTACATGTAGCCTGAATAAAGAAGCAAGCAAGGAGAAATGTTTCTTTTTTGGAGAAAACTCTTTTCACTAGAGACTTAAAGCTTAATAGGGTCTGGAACCTTGGCTTGCCCCACAGAGAGAGGAATATGTCCAACATATCAGGGTTGTGCTTAGTGAACGTGAGGCCTCAAAACCTAAGAGCCTGCATTGATTTCCTACAGCAAGAGACTGCAGCATTCCCTCATGTTAAAGGTAATTCTGTTTGATACTGTTTATCTGGCTAAGACACACTGACATGGAACATTTTTCAATATAAGAAGATTTAGAGTCCTATTTGTGACCACTGTCAGAGAGGATTCCTGTATCATTTGGCTGAGAGCAGGCATGGAAAGAAGGCAGCCTGTGAGAATTGCCTACCATTAATAATGCAGTATATTTACAGGTGTTGTCACTGAATGTCACTCTGACATATTCCCTGAAGAAGCTTCACTACCTGACACAAGCACAGATGAGATTTGTAATAATGTGCTCAAGAGTCTTAAGAAGGCTTCCCCACTTAGCTTCCCAGTTTTGCATCCGTTTCCACATGGGCAGGTCTTTCGATAGACCTCAAAATCGTCACATTAAATGGCTTGCATCTTTTATATTTTTAACGGAAGTTTTTCCTTGCTTGTTGTGGCACGCTCAACTATCCCTACCCACTACTACCTCTATTTCAGGAAGCTGTTTTATGACTAACTCCTCTTAAAGAGTATGTTGTAGTAAAGCTTGGATGGTAAGAGGCTTGAACACAAATTTGGTGGTTGGACTTGATCTTAGAGGTCTCTTCCAACCTTAATGATTCCAAGGACCACAAGCTTTGGCAAGCAGGGAATGGAGCCCTAAATACTTCTGTGCTTAAATTCTGTATAGAATGCAGGGATGAAAGGCAGGAATTGCTCATTCTTTCCCCTTTTCTTTCCCATCATCCTTCTTCCCCAATCCACTTGACTTGTGTTTGTTTCTATTCTAGAAAATCACACTTGACAATCTTCAACCTAGTGAACTTTTTCTTCTGGACAGAAAAAAGCATGGTTACAAATTCTGTTCCAACCTGGCAGTTTACATATCTTGAACATCCATTCACAGAAACTTTACCTCTTTTAATATAATGATGTGCATGCTATTTTTAGTTTTGGATCTTGGTAAGTGATATCAATACCCAAAATTTCTTCTGCCCCATCTTTTAACACTCCAGGTGTCCTGTAAGTTCGGAGTAAGCAATACTTTTATTACAAGCCAAAATACTTTAAAGATAAAAAAATAGTTTCTATTTGAACATGACCTCAAAGAGAAATAATTGCTTACTTTCTATGTTATTTTAACGAGTAAAAGAAGTTTGGGTTCTTAGGTCCTTCAGAATACAGGAGATTTATCAACCCTAATTCTGTAATCAACAGGTAAAGTAGTACTGGAACTGTCATGAAGCTTAATTAACTTCTTGGACTAAGACACTGATCTGTAGGGAAGTTAAAGATGAAAGCCTGGAGCAAGGCCTGAATTTCATTTCACAAGTCTAAAATGAAATGTCTACTGATATGACACTAGGCATCATTCAATTCATAAACAAACCACTAATATCATATCAGTATGTACATACCAGACCAAATCCCAACAGAAGTCCTCAGTGGAACTGTGGATTCTAATCAAAATTCCCGTAAATGAATTTCATTCAGCATTTTCTTAATTCATACCAGGTCCTCAGAACACCCTGAAACGTAAATGCTTTAATCACAGGCTGCACTGCAGTTCTGTAATTAGCAAGTGTTCATGGAACGTGCTGCTCTGCAATAGGACACATTCTACAATGGCTCATAATATGAGTGGCAAGGTAAAAGACACATCTAATAGCACAAATTAAATGGATGGTAATGAGGAAGCCTCTCTGTCAGTGATATCGCAAATTCAATTATGTGCTACCTCACTAGTGATGAGCAATAAATAAGAAAGCTACACAACTGCTTACAAATAAAACAGCACAAGATCATTGTAAAGATACCTGTCTTGGAATCTCTATGGCATAGCAGCATTCACTCCCTTAACTCTGATACCATTTGTTTGTAGGTAAACTGGATCTTCAGCATTATCTTAATTAAGCTTTTAAAATTTAATTTCCTTTTTCAAAAGAGAGTATCTTGGGCACTACACAGCGTGTTTTCATTAACTATGCAGCAACTTCAACAGACTGCTTTCAAGATGAACAGAAGACAACAGCAAAAAGAGCTCTCATCAGTTGATGGCCCACTGAGGGGAGGGAGGGGCCCTGTGTAACACAAGTCTCCATAAAACACAATAGCTTTCCAAAGGAAGTCAGTCGCTAAGCATTTAAGTTCAAACTATGTTTTAAAGCCACATAATTACTTAAATTAAACTTTGAGTTTGTAGGCAAATGTTAAAGACTGCAAATTCTTGTAACAAGAGTTCTTTTCAGGGTTTTTTTTAACATTTTAAGATTTAACTGAAATTAGATCCTGTTGTTTTGGTTTTGTTTGTTTTTTTTTTTTACTTAGGAAAAAACCGAAGAGACTAGCAGATTATTTTCCTGAACAGGGTTATCAACTGTTGTAGCTGAGATTCCAAGACCACTCTTGGCAGTTCAGTAATTGATCATATTAACTGCAGATGCAATACCCTTACTTGGCACTTGCTAGGACTGCAAATTCAAAAATATCCAAGACAAAGAGTGCTCCAAATAGGTAAAGTACGATGAATTTTTGTAAACATTTATAAAGTGCAATGAATCTTTGGTGTCAACCAAAATTGTAAAATACAGAAATATTAGTTTCTCTTTTCCCTGTACCTTCCATATGAATCTAGACCTGTCACTTAAATGCAGAAGATGTAATATCCCGTAAGTCATAACTGGGAAATAAAGAGATGAACCGGCAGCAACTGAGCTTAAAATTTCACAGCTTACACAATACAACGCTGAGGTACTTTGAGCAATTGCAGATAAGGTTTGTGTCTATCATGTGCTGGTCTTTCAGTTTACGTGCTTAACGTATTATGCAGTCTTTTGCAGCTAACATGCTATTGTAACCAAGCATTAAGTGCAAAACAGTTAATCCAATCTTTTAGCAAGTAGATAATATAAAACCACTGCTAGTGAACTGCCAATCCTCTGTAAGTACAAGCGATACTACAATAGAGATACAAAATAATACAGGTCTGAGCAGTTTCAGTCAAAAAGGTAAGCCTAAAAATGATAGCAGATTGAAGAGTGGTAGTACTTTCTTTTCAGTCAGGGTTTTTAAGATTTACTGCAGAAATAATGTTTTAGCAGTCCTAAAAATCAGTACCTATAAATGTATCCAGTCAGAGCAAGCATGCCAACATTACCTTTTTTTGGAAGGTGAAAACTCAATAAATAAGGAAACCAACATTTAGTTCACAGCAATACCTAAGATAAAAAGAAAAAGGTAGTGACCTTAGCCACTTCGCCCAACGGTGCTGGACAAAGCTGCTTGGCTGTAACTTAGGGAAGACTAGCATTGGTTGAATCACGTCTGGCAAACTTTGAAAACGTTGAATAAAAATGTTTTACAGTTAGATCACTTGAATAGCAACACTTAAATGAAAGTTAAACTGTATTAAAATGTCCTATATTAAAATAATTATAATTTTCCAATCATGGAATGAAATAAAACATTTCATTCTCTAGTAAAGTTATCTAAGTGTTTTTATCATACACAGAAAGCAAGACAGAAAGGCAAAGAACAAAAGAAGTTCCAAATATCCAGATAATTTTTAAAGTTGTTTTAAATTCAGTAACAAGTAGTTGCACTTTTTGGCATATACAAGGTCATTTACTAGATGATCTTTCGAGGTCCCTTCCAACTCCTAATATTCTCTGATTTATAGCACAACACATGGTAAAACACCCAATGATGAACCTAGAACAGTAAGTTTATAAAGACAGCAGTCTGTCAATTGATAATTTAAATCGTTTACTTTACAACAGTTTGCTGCAAGTAGTTTTTCTGTTTGTATTTATTAAAAGTGAAAGCAATTCAAAAATATTTATTCATACTCTTCATCAAAAGAGATTTCCATACTCTGCGATCCCATTTGAATCACATCAAGCTCCTTTCACTGTTTTTACAACCATAAAAGTTGCACTTCATTTCTATTCTATTATCTTTATTTCTACTAGATTTGGTTTCAGAAATATTCCTAGATGCGATATGGGCAACTGAATCAGAAGTATTATAGCTGTTTGTCTTCTATGAGTGATGAACTTTGATTAAAGACTTGCCAATGCTGACAGCTGACTGTTAGAATACTTGAATAAAATTTAGGTTTTTCAATTCTGTGTAGAAAATGGCCTTCATAGACTGTATTATACCGTCTGCAACATCTGACTGCGAAGATGACTAATCTAACCCAGCCATTTAAGAAATAGCTTAACAAACCAAGCAACACTTGAAATAAAGAAAGATAAGAGATGGAAGAATGGGACAAAGGGCTTAAAAACCTGAAAATACTTCTTCAGAAGTACTCTTTGTCACATAATGGAATGAGTAGGAGACATCAAGGGTGTAGCCATCATGTGAACTATTTCATTTTATTCTTAAAGAAAACGTTGGAAGAAAAGCACTTAATAAAAAAAACTGTCAAAAAATAAGCAGGTGATATCAAAAAGTTACACTGGAAAACAAAGCTAAGATTCAATCAGTTAAGAAGCTATTAGCATAAATCTCTTTCCTTCAACTGTGATGAAAAGAAAACTTTTCAGCTGTGGTCTGTAGCAAAGCAGCCCTTTAACACCAATTCTAAAAATTAAAGTTAGAGATTCTAAAACTGCCTAGTAATTAAGAGGAACTAGGAAGAAATCTTTCAACATGCTGCTTTGAAAAAAATTGTCTTGGAAGAAAGCCTTACCACCTGATTGCATAGACCTCTTCCTTTACTGCATTTCAGGTTCAATGTTAAAGCACACCCTGTTTCAACTTGCTTTGTTTTTCCCACAGTGCATTTAGCCAAGAAAGGAATAATGTGTCCGACTGAGTGAATGAACAAATTGTTGACAAAAAATGTTGACACATTTTTACCTTTAATTAGAATAAGAAAGCCAGGAGCACCAACGTTCATTGAAGATGAAATTGTGCAAGGACAGTGGAAGCAATGCTGTTCAACACCAGGTCTTCATGCACCATCAAAGCTCATCCAAATTATGCAAGAAATGTTACTACTGTTCCTTTTGGCACTACTTTAAGCAAATGCTGAGGTCTCTCTGGTGTGATGACATGTCCTGCTCAAAGGAGGAACTGATAATCTGTAAAACTGAGATGAAAGGCTCAGAGATCTGGAAGTAATTTGCCCTCCTGGCCATACACCAAGACCTTACTCGCCATTCCACAGTATTCTAGCATATTGAGGAAACATAGGTACAACTTGGGCTTTCTTGTAAACAGACATACAAGACACATGATTAGCATGCCTAATGTCTTCAATGAAGTCTGCTGATTCTCTCTCAATTCTAACATGCAATTATCATTTTAACACTCTCATGGGCTATGTTGCCCCATGTGGCGTCACTCCTAGAGTCACAAGTAGAAGTATCAAGATTACAGCTTGCTCTGCACAGTGAGGCAAGGAAAAGAAATTGTAAATTCATAAACCCATCCATATTTTAGTCCTCTACATTTAGGTTATGGATACAGGTTTATGAATTACTCTCATCTAAAGGTATGGCCTCAATTTTGCAGCTTTTAGTTTGCAATGTAATCTCATTCCACTTACATAATTTCACATAGCAAGGTAAATGAATGGTGATTATCATCATGTACCTGTTTACAGAAGCAAAGACAGGCCACAGGATACAAATGTAATTTCTACTCACCTCCTTTTCCCCCCATCTACACACAAGCAATTTACAGCCATTATTGTTTATTTCCCTCAAAAAAGATCTGGTAAGGCAAAATGTCCGTGAACTTGGTGACTCACCGCTACTCAAACACAGACTAGTAAGATGAGTTCACGCCAGTACTACTTCTTTCCAAACAAATAGTTATAATTTGCCAGAAACTTTTAACAGTCGCACAGTTACACAGGCATTGAGTCTGTAACTTCCATTTAATGTTTCTTAGGCAAACCAGCAAAATATAAAACCCTGCTGCTACACTGAAGAACAGTTAAGTATAGGCCAAGAACAAAGCAATTGTGCTTTCAAGGCTGTGCACAGTCCCCTTGTGCGCGCTGATTGCTACAGCCTGTCATCTCCTGTTGATATGAGAGACGGGCTGCCTGGCGAAGAAAATCATGCAAACCAGCTATGATACCCAGGTTTTTATCTAATACATTATGATACTCTATTTAAACTGGAATGGACCATGATAATGAGAACTCATGCACATCTGTTAATATTAGCACATCTTACTGGTAATTTAATGTGCTTTAAAATAGCACAAAACTATGCATTCATGACGGTTGACTATCAAGTCAGATTTTCTAACTTAAATGGTACAGGTCAAACAGCTTAATTTTAGGAGACTTTTTCATATTTTTTAAGAAGTTTTCATTCCAAACCATTTTTTAATCACAGACTGACACTTATAACAAGCCCTTGTAATCTAGTCTAGTACCACAGGGAAGACTTCAGTATTTTACAATGCTGCCAGATTACTTGAAATATACACAATAGATAGTAAGTTTAGCCTTAAATCTTAAATGGCAGATGACTACCTTCTCTAAGAGACTCCCTGTGACTTTCAGACTTCTGCTTTCATAACTCAAATACAGGCTAAACTCAGGACTAATCCTTGTTTCTTTTCCAGGTAACAAAACAGAAAACTAAACTCACCTCTGACTCTGCCATGACCAACTGAAAGACTTCTTACCCCATCAATTAGCAATATAAATACCACCCAGATGAATGTATTCAGATGCCTGGTGAGATTGTTAACCTTATTATGCTACCCTGTCTGATTTTCAAGCTTCCCACTAATCTGTTGCTAATAGATACAGGTGCCAGAATTATTGCCTACAAAGGCTTTTCCCTGTGATGGAAATAATTTGTGCTGCTGTCATTTATCACTCACGTTTCTAAGGTGCCTCTTATGCTAACATGTGGAAGACATTACAAACATTTTGTACCTCCACAGAGGGAAGTGCCAGCGCTTTTGATTGTCTGCTTGTTCCCATCTGTGTACTCACCACCAGCCAGGTCGAGATGGTTCACTTCAGAGCTCTGTTGTTAACACGGTTTCTTGTGACACAGTAGAGGAGCCTAAATTTTGCAACACTGTGTTTCAGCTACAGGTGTCATGACTTTCTCCAGAGGAAATTCTCTTTGCTCCACACTAACTTGGCAGGCTGTTTAAATGCAGAACTTACACCAGGTTTGAAAGGCCCTAATGTGCAGCCCCGCCTGGAGGGACCTCATAGCTGGTGGCATTATGCTACAGAGAGACTGATTAGGATATCAACCTTGAATGATACGGCTTCAGGTGCCAGCAGAGAATTGCACAACTGAAGCACTCTGGGAGCCTGCTCTATCCGAAGGCGGTGCAAATCAGTATCTATTTGTAGAGTCCCATTATTCAAGGTGGCTTTCCTTTGTCACAAGATGAAGTTTCAAAAACTTCTCCCCTATTTAAGGCACTCTCCCAGAGTGGCACCTTACTGCTCTTCCTCCTCAAAACACAATCCAATACTAACTCATTAAGACTGGGCACTTAATGTGGCATTGTGACTAACTATAACCCACTTTAATTAATTTGTTATTTCCATGTCCTTGATGGTTTTGGTACAAGCAGACAGTATTCTCTGTATACATTATTTTCCTCTACTCTTGCCACACATGTCTGTTAGCTACTTCTTTGTATTCCTAATGAGTCTAAACAACACCTTGAGGCAAATCTTGATTAGCATGTTAATTAGGAAATTCCTAGCAGACATTTTGGGTGACAGCTTACTCCCAACCTCTAACAATAAAACGTGTTCAGATTGAGACATCAGGCTGAATTATAAAGATGGACACACTGGAACAGCTTGTCAGACAAATCAATCTCCTTGCTCTATTCTCTGTCCCTTTTCCCAGCTTCCGTAGTGCAAGACCTTAAAAAGCAAATGCTTGCACGAAACTGGCCAGGCACCGGTTTCTCAAAGAGCCTCCTGTGACTTCATTGATCTTTCTCTTCCTTTTCTTTATTGTACACACAAACACAGATACGGGACTAAGAGCTATGGAGAGCAGGACTAGTCCACTGCTCTCAGCATCTCCTTGCTATCTGAGACCTGATCCAGCCTGCAGCTCAACAAAGGCTATGGGAATATTTCCAATGACTGTTGCAGGCTTTGAATAATGCCCAAAAGGTCAGACTAGGAAACACAGTCTGCTCTTCTGCTGTACAAGACAATATCCTTTCTGCATGCAACTCCCAGCTGATGTAAAACAACTTGGCCTCGAGTTGCACCAGGAGTGGTTTAGGTTGGATATTAGGAGGAATTTCTTTACTGAAAGGGTTGTCAAGCACTGGAACAGGCTGCCCAGGGAGGTGGCTGAGTCACCATCCACGGAGGGGTTTAAAAGACGAGTAGATGTGGTTAGGGACATGGTCTAGTGGCAGACTTAGGTCTGGTTCAGTGGTTGGACTTGGCGATCTTAAAGGTCTTTTCCAATCAAAACCATTCTGTGATTCTGTTCTATGATTCTAAAGCCTGTGCCATCCACCTTTCCCCATATCTCATTGCACCATACCAGTGACATAGCTGACAGCAAAAGGTATCAGGAACAAATCAATACAGAGCGCTGACCTCTGAACACTGATTTAAATGAGCAAAGTGATCAGATATGACCTCACACACAAAATTTCCTTTCCTCTCATTTCCACTTCTTCTTCCAAACCAAACATAGGACAAAAAAACTAATCCAGGCCCATATTGGTTTAAGTACCGTTTATTTAGCCTTAAAAAAAATAATCCCTATTTACTATTTCTCACATTGCTGTCTTAGAGCTAAGGTTCATTCAGCACACATCCACTACGCAAGCAGCAGTGTTGAAACACAGCTGCAATAAGAACTAGACTCCAGCTGAGTGACAAATGCTATTTTTTTTTAATTGTACATGGGTTAGTGAGGAAGGGAAAATGCCCATCATTGGTCTCAGTTGATTATTTTTTCTTTTCAATAAGATTTTTTTAATATGGATGAATTCTCAAAGTGTCCCAGTTCTCTCGCATAATTTCCCATTGAGCAGTGCTTTTATCTGGTATTAGTCTCAGTATTTTCAATGGGGTTACACAGCGTACAAGGACTTTTGCAGATAACTCCTCACTAAGATTAGACAAAGTCTGAGTGGTACTATCCCAGGAGTCTGCCTTAATCCATGGAGGAAAGTTTCTACCCTGGAAACAATGCCAAGCTTGTCAATCATGTATTACCAAAATATTTAAGTAAACTAGGGCTGGAAGTTGTCTACATAACACAGTGGACTGTGAACTGTGGCAGCTGAAAAAAGAGAAACACCACCCATCCTACCATTTCCACTCCAAGGATGGTAATTAATCCCCAGTAGGTGGTAACTTTGCAAACATTGCCAAAATCTGAGTTTACCCACCAGAGCTCCAGGACGTTACTCATCACCAATTTGCAAGGGCAGATTTAATCTCATTTATCCTAAGCCATCTGGAGTATGGACAGCTCCTGCAAACCAGTGGCCCTTCTTTATCTCCATCCCCCTCTAAAAGAGACAGCTTGGATGGCCAGTTTTGGCTGGACAGATAATGGTTAGGATGTTAATGTTAAGCAAGATCCTACCCTTGGTGAATCCAGCTGATCTGAGCAGAGAAAGGATGGAATCAATAAAACCTGAGGTCTTCTCCCAATAGGTACAATAAGGCAACAAAGGTAGGAGAGAGGGAGGGAACTAAGTGAACAGATATTTTGCACTAGCTAAAACAAAGTGGCAAGGAAAGAAGGAATACTGAGCAGTGAAAAAATAAGTTCCATAACAGCTGCTTTGCCAAGAGTGAGCTATTAAGAAAAGTAAAGGTGAAAAAGAGAAAAGCTGAAGTCTACAGCAGAGTTGTCAGCATCACAGAAAAATGCTACCACAAGCCAGAAGCAGGTCATTCAAATAAATCAGGGGAGGAACAGGATTAAGAAATTGCAGTGCTACTGCTCATTATGTGTTGGTGTGGTATCCCTTACATATGTGCAAGAGGCATTTATCTGGAGAGACATCAAGTTTATAAAAACTTCAGAAGCCTGGGGAAAAAAAAAAAGAAAGAAGAAAGAAATGGATTTATAAATATATCTGTATTAGTTATTTTTCTCTTTGAATGTAAGATTTAATTACTTTTTGAAGAGTGAAAAATGTAGTATGCATAATTTATTTATGAAACAGAAAGTACTGCTAGGCAGGTTTATGTAATAAATACCTAAATGCTCTTTATTTTAGAATAATGACAAATATATGCAATATCTGAGATGGAGCTGCTCTGCATCTTAAGGTATTTACATTTACTGTTTGCCTGTAGAAATCTGTAAAGTAAGAAAAAATAAAACAGTGGAAATATAAAACATCAATATTATTGACTTTTTAGTAGAAAGGTATTTACACACTGCTTCTCAGCCCTACCCCACATTAAAAACATAGTGATTTAATGCAGATGCAGAAGAAAAGTGGGTTTTGTAGAGGTAAAAACTGGAAAATGAATGTGGCATTCCTACATATTCATTGAAAAGTAGCTGCAGGGGATATAGATGTATATAGGCATTGGACCTCTATACTTGTATAAATTTGAAATAAAATAACATAATTTGAAATCCTAATTAATTTTAGAATGCATCTGGAAGAACTGAAGGGCAGCACTAATATAATTTTCAACATTGAGGATTCTTTCAGTACTTGTTCAAAGTATTTCACAAAAAATCATTTTTCCGCCCTCAGCAGCTCCCTAGAATTCAAGCTTTACCTTATTTTTCCTCAGGGGAAAGACTAAAACAAACAACAATAAAAGAACAGACACTTTCTCCTCTACCATCAAAGCCTGCATGCTAAAACGAGAAATATGGGTTTTGCCCTTTAAAGTCTTCTAGTGTTTTCTTGATCTCAGATCTCTTTATGAAATGTGGGTAATGGGAACAGTAATTTATTCTGTTTGCTAATTCTTGTCTCTCATAAGATTGATGGGAAACGAGAAAAAGGCAGGTGGAATAATGGCTTTCTTGAAGCCAGGGGAAGAAAGCAGAACCTAAATTTCACCCAGGCTATTCATTCATTCATATGTTACAATTCTTAACAAAGTGGTTTTTTCAAGTTGTGCTTCACATGCTCTTTGTAAGTGAAAGAATTATGTTTACATTTTACACATACAGTAGCACAGAGCTGCAGCATGCTTAGACACGGTATCCTCATTTGCTTTTAATTAGTAGAGGAAGAAGGGAAAAATCCTGATTCTTTGACAGCATTAGATCATGCATAAAGACAGTCGCAACATGTGTTTATCAAATTATATTTTTATTTACAGCCAGTAACTTGCAGTTATTTGAATATACCCCTAATTAGTACACAGTATCAAATAACTGTCTTTCAGCGTGAGTCATACCGTGTTATTGTGATGGAAAATCTCACTAAAAATGTTGAGGCTGAATTAAAAAATGCAGACTTACTTAAAAGATTAAGAAGGAACTTCAGTTTTAACTGAACAATGCCCAGTGCATAGACAGTATTGCTGAAATTCTGTAATAAAGGATATTCTTTAATTATCACTGTAGCCATTAAGTGGTCCTGTAAAATGCAATATTGGTAACGTCCTTGGTTTTGTTCTGCAGATAATTTAAGAATTATCCCTTAAATTGCTGCAGACCAACTGCAAAAGCCTACTGGAGTTCTCTTCTTTGTTGGCATATGTTCTTTGTTCTGTTCTCTATAATTACTGTGCCTCTAGTATACACTTGAATACACTAGAGACAAGAATAGAACACATAAAATATTTAATACTAATCCTTCAAGGTGAGTACACACACATGGATATACATAAATCTCCTACTTCTTATTAAAAACTTGTACCTACATTGTTATTTTAGCCTGAGAACCCAACAGAAGAACCTTTCCTTATACCTTAGCAACGCTACAGGGACCATAAGCCAAAAAAAACCATGAAACAAATAAGCATTAAAGTTACTTTCCAATTTCAACCTCACCCAGAGCAGATGGAGCAGAAAATCATGCTTCCCATGTGGGGGTCTCTTGCCTGTCATTGAAAGGCAGCACAATATTCTAGCAAACTTCAGACAGCATTCCTTTCAGGATATTGTAAGCTACTAACACTGACTAAGAAGCCCCCTACCATATATAACCTATGCCAAGGTTGACATAAAACCAGCTGCCCATTGAGAGCCAAAAAGGGTGGTTTTGAGGCCCTAGTGTTTGCTCTGCCCAGCAGATGTTGAATGAACAGCTATTAATTACAGCATATACTTATGGCAGTGTTCTCCTAGCTGGAATACAACTCACTTTGCACAGAGCACACCAGTTTTTCATAGACTACAGGGAAAGATACAGCAAAAAAAATGTGATTTACTCACCATTCTCCTCTTCCTGCACTTGTATTTGAAAAAACATTCTCCAGGAGAAAAACCTGTAGAGTACATATATCCCAGCAGGCTCATGATGGACTCCTCTGTCTTACCAACACAGCAGTACTATAATGAAACAGCTTCTTTATACTTACAAAAACTAGAGGACTTTGAAATACCTGATTTTATATTCCATTTCTTAGTTTTTCTTCCAGTCTGCCCCTTTCCCACTTAAGATTTGACACACATGTTTAAACTCAAGACAGAATAGGAGAAAAAATACTCAGTATCTTTCCAGGAGGAACTCAAATACTGTGATTTTGTGGCAGGGTTATGTTGCTACTGTTGTTGTGTTTGTTTGGGGTTTTTTTTGTTTAGCTTTTTCCATTAGCATTTTCTTATTCATTTGAAAAAGCTATCCCAATACACTCATCATATAGCACCAAACCTCCAAAATTCAAACGTTCCTTTCATCTATGTTGCTCTGGCTTTTGTATGAATGCATGTTTAATCTGAATTCAAACAATAAAACTCATATTTCAGTGTTTTCAAATTTCTCTTGTTATAACCAAAGCCATGTTATGCTTTCTTTATCAGGAAAAGCGAGTCTTCCTCTCAGCCAAAGTTGAAATCCCTTATCTCCAGCTGCCACTCAAGTGGTTGCACTCTAAAACTCACAACTCCTGTCGTTCAAGCAATCCGGGAGGCAGAACATCCTCAGCGCTGCTCTCTTGACCCTTGTAAAGCCAGCAGCAGTGTTTCTCAGCACGACAGATTAACCTGCTACTCATGTTCCTTTCTGCCTCTAGCTGCATCTGACTTCTCGTCTACATTATGAAATAAGTAGATCTGTAGTTGCTGCAAAACCACGTCAGTTGGCTGCTAGATTTTACCCCCTTGTCCCCAGAAAGCAAAGCAGTTTGGATCTGAGTTAATTTTTACCTGAATTACTGAAGTTGAAGGGGACAGGCTTGGATATCCAATTCTGTTCTCACTTAGGCATTCATTGCAATAAGCACGGCCTCCAAATCAACAACCTTGGCACTCCTGGGGAATGAAATGAAGTTTTCACAGCCACTGTCTGTGCTGTGAGTGCAGTGGCAATCACTCCCACACTGTGGAGTATGGGTGCATCTGGGTAGTAAATCTGAATGTTTTTCTCAAGTTATCAGCAATAATGTAATGAAAATGTCAATAAATCTATGTTCTAAGTTACAGCTGCCTTAACTAGCAGGGAAGCGATGGCAGAGAAAAAGCTAATTAAGCAAGCACTGGAGGCATCTTTTACTGCCTCCCACAGTAATGCTTCATTAACGAACTGGAACTGCTCTTAGGACTGGAATAACAGCATACACGTGTTCAGGAAAGCACAGATAATAATATGAAGTTCAGGACAATACAAAAACCGGGTTTAAATTATAATCAGCCATAAAAACATACTAAAATCTGTATTTTGTTTCTAAAATATAAATACCAAGAAGGGAAAACCTGTATATTCTTCATCAAAACAAGCTATAGCCTTAAATGTAGAGGACTTCTTTTCCTCAGACCATCCAAGGGCAGGTCAAATGGAGTAAGACACATGTGAATAACAGTTTTGTTTCCTTATGATTTTCACATGCAAGAGCTGACAGGGTGACTACACACATGCTTGACATCTTACCAATGTTTGTAATTTTCTACGATAACAATTCTTTGACATACAGCAGCCAAAGTAGCAGTGTTTTCACAAAAGATGAGTTGGTTATCACGGTACCATGAGAGCTTTCCATAAGAATGAAACCTGAGTGAAGACATGGTTGGGCTGTACCAGCCCAGGAGACCTACCCCATGAAACTGTTCTCCTTTGCATTTGCCAGCCTAGAGAGACTTGCGGGCCATTTGTTCACAGCCCACTAAGCATCTAGAGTTTTTCCTGGCAAGGTGACTGTGTTGGGTATAGAGGCTAATATTGCTGAGTAAGATGGACTACGTAGGTCTCCAGTAGATGGACAGCTTTAACTGATCATCAAATTCTGTGCTTTCTTACACAAGGAATAAGAAAAGTACTTTCAGGCCTGAAAAACACTTGATGTGAAGCCCCAAGCACATTAAAATCAAAACTGGTTTCCATGCGTTTTGTGGAGATGTGAAGATCAACCATAGCCTGCATAGAAATATTTCTTGCAAACTCTTGATTGAAACTGAATCCACAGGTTTAACTCACTTTTATAATTCCCCATACTGCCTATTTCCTTTTTGTTAATTATCATGAAAAAAGCATTAAGCTATCAACTACTACCTAAATATTTTGATTAGATTCTGCAAGTCATTACATTCTCACATAAGACACCAAAAGACCACAAAAAAGATCTGCATTTTCCAGGGAGAGCAGGTAACAAAGGTTAGGAAGGCTAAAGCTTTCATACTCTGGCGTTTTCCTGTTTATTAGAAACAATATAGGCATGTGCCTGCTATACCCCACACCGAGGCAACTTTACAGTATGCATAATCTTCTAGTAGCAAGATTAGCACTCAAAATACATGGCTAACACAAGACTAGCATCCGAAATATCATAGAACAAAAATTAAAAACCTGATAAACCCCTGTTCATGTAGGATAGATAAATACTAAGCTATGCTGCCATTTTTTCACATTTTTTTCACAGTTCAAATTTTCTTCCTCACAGAAGGGAATGGTTTCCAGTGCAATATCATAACAGTATATTTTTATACATTTGGTAAACATATGTGAATGTTAGGATCTCTGCAGCAAAGAGGGGAACATGTTTAAATAGATGACAGGTCTCTACCCATGAACCCATCCTATGTTCAGGGATGCTTAATGCAGGGATGGTGGCTGCCAAATCCAGAACCTCTGTAATTAGTGCCTGGCACCTTCTACAGTGAAAGGATGAGCTCTGTCTGCAGAGACAGCTGCCATTCAGTCCTTCCTATGTTCCAGAGGTAGGGTTGTCATCAGGACAGATCTTCTCATGTATACATTTTAGGCTAGAGGATGTGACCTGAAAGCTTTTACTAAATACAAATGTAAAGCTCAGAAGCTTGGATCACGCTAGCATGGATGCCATTAAAACCGTAAGCAAACAAAAAAACCCATTTATTTTCTCCTTGATTATAAGGTACGTGTTCAGCTTTCATCTTTTACACTCTTAATGTCTCAACTAACCACCAAGCTAACCATCATTAGACAACACTTACACACTGAGGAAATTTGCCAGTGTAAAGGCTCTCGGTTCCACCCATTCAGGCTAGTTGCACATTTGGCAGAAAAGCCTGCGCAGAACATGCAGTGCATCCTGTACTGGTGATGAGGCTCCTCGCCAAAGCAATTGGAAAGTACATACGTAAAAGCGTGCTTCCTATTATTTCATACACTAGGCAGTACTTCAGTTGTTTTTCATCCAAATTATAGCTGGGCAAAATGAACTGGACTCACGTAGTAGGAACATTTATGTTCCTGTCTCACCGTGCTACCGTGGACAACGTGCATATGGCAAAATTGGATATGTGTGTTTACACAGGGAGAAGCAGGACTGAAACTCCTTTCAAACACCAGTAGGGTGGACTTTTTACATACAGATTGCAGACATTAATGGCTAAGACAGTCTTACAATTTAGCCTTTCATAGTGATAATGAGTTTGGCTTTACTGCAGAACATACATGAAATCAGCATGTTCAAAATGGCTTTTCTGTGCCTATAATATAAAGGTCATTTGAGAACATGAATAAGAAACTGTTTTCTGAACTAATAATGTCCACTCCCTATAGCATTACACGACAGAGAAACAGGTTCTTAAAACTGACTGACTGTCAAAGATTCACTTAAACCACTGTGGAGCCAAAAGTAACAAAAAGCAAACCACTTTCCAGCCAACATACCACAGTAGCATTGCTTGAGGAACTGAAACCAGCATGAATGCTGCAAGGGCAGAAAGGCTAGCAGTCTCATCCCTCCACGCTGAGCTCTCCTGCACACAGGGAGATGGATATCAGTTTTGTTCTACTCTCTGTGAAACCAAATTAGTGCTCTCCAGGGCTGAACTTGCTAGAAAAGAGAAGACAGCCACTAAATGACATAAAGAAACTGAACCCCTTGCTGATTCCAGGTGGTGCAGAAGCTTGGTGAAAGAAAGCTCTGAATCTCTGCTCTAGTATGTTTTTTAGAACATAAACTAAACAAACTTTCAATACAGCAAAAGCTCTGACCTCACAGGTCAGAGAGAAAAATATAAAACAAGTCCCTCTGCTCATGTCCTCAGTGGGCAAACCTTCTCCAGGCCTGCCCTTAGATCAACCAGCTTTCAGTGCCACCTCTGGAGGCAACAGCTTTGTGCAGTATCACAGGATCTCTATAAAACATCTCTTTCCTTCCTACCTCCAGGGGCCTGGCAGCATATCTGTTTGTGACTCTCCTCAACAGTATCCTAGTTCGCCCTCCTGCTACAGGGTCTGTGCTGAGTGAATCAGTCCCACACAAGCTGTCCTTATGCACCAGAATGTTTCCTATGTGGCATGCATGTTTGGGGAAGACATCATCTTGAAGATACAGCCTGAACCAGAGTGCTGGATAAACCCTGGTGAGGCACACAATCCTTCCTGTCTTCTGCCTTAAAAGCACAGCCAACCAACCAACCAACCAAATAGGCAAACACAAAAATCCCAGCACTAGAAAAAAACCAAAATGGATAGTGTTTGTCAAATCTGCTTAAATCAATACTAATGGCCATTCAGGACCTTGAGATTTTTGGTGCTGTGTATTCTGTCTGGACTCTTCTCTTGCCAGCACAGTAAGTTTAATTGGCACACTGCTGCATGCCAGGCACCATGCTGCTAATCCACAAGAATGCAGCAAAGGCATCAGAGTTAAGTTTTAACACTACAAGCAGCAGCACTGGATGATTTGCAGCCAATATTGCCTGAGTGAAGGCTCATTTCTCATAGACCTGTGGCACAGTCCTATTGCAGCTCAAAGCAAGCCATCCTACTGGATATAGTCACATGTGATCAGAGCAGTGTATGACTTCGTATAGACATACAGAAGGATTTATATACCAGACAGATCTTTAACACCAGGCAATAACACTACCCGGTTGTCTCTTATCGCTGTTGTGAAATTCATCTGTAAAGACAGAGGCCCCTGTGGTAGTGGGAATCATGCCACACAGATGCTGCTCTATGCTGTTTCAATCCTTTTGTTGGTCTTTAATGTGCCTTTGTTCCTCCACATGCTGCAGAAGAGAAACAAACAGCTGGTGATTGTCTCCAAGTTTATATCTAGCTTTTATTTAAAAATTTCACAGTGCCTCCAATCTTCCCAGCAGAAACACAGAATGAAAAGCCTTACTTACAACACACATTACTCCTTTGCTTTTGTACCTGGCATTCTGAGTGCAGGCTGCTGGATTCCCTCTTTCAAACTTTATTCCCCAGTGTCCTTGCTTTCTTGCTAGATGCATTTAGAAACCATCCAACTGGACCACTAACAGATGGCCTGCTGTGACTTCAGGCACCTGTTGAGCCAGGTGTTGCCATATTGAAGCTATTACAGATAATTCAATCCATGCTAGGATGCTTTTTTGAGATGCTAATGATCACTCTGATTTAAAGTACAGAAGCATAAAGTTTTTAAAGCCATATGCTATCACTGTTATGTAGATAAGGCCAACTATTCATATTGGTGTAAATAGGCATACCCCAAATGAAAGCAATAGAATAAGATGATTTGAATTAGGATGATGAACAGTTTCCAAGTAGGTCTTTTACACTGCAATTTATTCCTGATGAATAGAAAATTATTAACCTGCCAAAGTGGCTGCTTTTATCTCCCGAAGTTTCATTTGACTACAAGAGGGAGCCCCCAGTTATTAGGCAACTCTCCATAAAATTGGCTATGAGCAATTTCTAATACTGGATACAATGGAAGGCATCACAACAGATTGCACAGACACCTGATAAAACCACTGCCACTTCTGAGTGACCTGGGAAATATCAGCTTTATTCAGTGTGCCCTGCATGATAAAGCAAAGATTCCAGCAAAGGGAAAGAAATCCTAGTTTTCCCGATGTGTGGACTGTGACTAGCCCTCACATACAACATCATTAGTAGCCACTAATAAGTGAAACCCAGCATTTAGCAGATTACCTGGGAGGAAAGGGGACTGGGGAAGATATTCTCCTGTCTATTCCTCTGCTCCTGCCCTGTCCATTTCCCTGGAAAGTTGCTGAAATTTGCCAGCTCCAAGTTTTTGCAAGGTCATAGGGAGGCAAAGGAGTTTGTCCATGTTGGGTTTAGACCTTAGCGAGTACAGCTGGCTCTCCACAGTCAAACATGACTGAGAAAGAACTAGGACATTTTCTGTAATTTTATTTGCCACTCAGACACAGACAAGTTTGCTTATAAACTGAAGTATATGCCACAAGGTTTGACAGTTGCATGAGATCTACACGAGAAGCTGTCTTAGGAACACAATGATGTGTCGCACTGCACGCTGTGTTGCATGGTTTTCAGTTCCCTGAATATCATACCTAGCATTTAGATTCCCAGCACCAATTGGGAAAGAATTTGGAAGCCAACAGAGATGACTGGGGCCAGCAGCATCAACAGCAGGTGGTTTTAGCTAGCAGCCAGTGCTTCTAATGAGACCATATTTGCACTACAGCGTTCAATGTGTCTGTGTCAATGCATCAAAATGGTTCATCATAAGGCAAAGGGGAGACACTGATCTAGTTAAGAAAACAAGGTATTTCAGTTGGTACTTAGTAGCCACTGCCCTTGATGTTACTAAATGTGGACAACTTTGACTGTTATGCCATGGTGTGGAAGGCTGGAAGTGAAAAAGAAAAATAATCCTCTAAATACATGATGAAAATAAGAATTTCTGAAATTACTCAAACAAAACTTTCAGATTCCAGAGGGTCAATGGGATTCACATCTCCTTGTTTTGCTTTTGCTGCGGGATTTTTTATTCATCCATCCTACCCCCATCCCACATGTGCAGAATGTGCTGGAGCAGCTTTTCCCAAGCAAGGACCCCTCCAGCCAGCTCTGATTTGGCAGCCACTGGCAAATTACCAGGGTGGCCAGGTGGTGTTACTGCCAGAGAGCTGGACTGACAGGGGCAGGGTCCACACCACTGCTTTTACTCTCCAGTGACATAAACTGAAATAAAACCTTTCTTCTCTTTCCCACACCTCTATCTCTACCTCTCACTCTGTTCCTGCTTGCTTCAGTTGAACCTTCTGCTCATCTGAAGGTTTAGCCCTTACACATTCTCCCACCTCCCATGCTTTTCAGGCAGAGACTACACTGAATATACAGCATCTGCTAACCTCCCCCACCCATGTCCCATTCATCCCCGTTACGAGAATCCAGATCTGCTCCTTTAGGCCAGCCTTTGGCCCATTTAACAACACTGAAATCACATCACTCAAGCGGAGTCTGCACTGAAAATCTGGCCCTTTAAAAATATTAATTCAGTTAGAGAAAAATATTCCCAATTGTTATTTTTTCCTATAGCTGTGTTACGTTAGCTCATTGAAATGTAAGTGCTAAAGGGTTATAAGAGCCTAGAAACAGACCTAGCATCTGTCTTATTTTAATGTCTCAATTATCACCACAGTAATTTAATGGCACCGTGGTAGACAATCACCATTGACATGCTAATGAGTGGCACCGCATTCACTGACATTAGCTCTATTTTAAAGAGGTTATAGGTTGAAGACAGACATTTTATGCTTCAGATACCACTAAGGCAAGCTGTATCACATTTATCTCATTTTCCTTTTACAACTGAAATTACGTATCTTAAAAGCGTTCACTGAACAGTGAACAGCAAATGGGTTAAACTGTGGTCAATTACAATTATGTACTTGCTTCTTTAGATCAAGATAAGTAACACAAATCCTTTCAACCCATTTATTACTTAATTTGTCTGTCAGCATTTACTGTCGAAATTCTCTTCAGTTTGTTTTGTGGGTTTTTCCACAAACAGATATGTCCTTTACTACTAGCTTTTTAATTGAACAGCCTTGCTTTATAACTGTTTTACATTATTCTTCCAATTTTGCTGAACCAAGTTTACCTATCCATATTTTTCTTTCATTTATTCTGCAGAAACTCTGTTGCTAACTAAGAAGTCCCAAACCTATTACATCTAAATGATCACAGCAATTTCCATAATAAGGGATGCAGTGATGTACACTGAGCTATTTATCTCCAAGCTTTCAACACATCGTATATGAATTTCTATAGACAAGTAATAAGGGATTGACTTCACAAACACAATGGAGCAGCCTTCTAAGATGAGCTAGTGTTATCATCAGAATTGATTTTGCATGGAAAGCTGCATCCTCACAATAATCTGACAGGATTTCACTCTTAAGCAAAATTAGCACAAGACTGGAGAATACTCTTATAATATTTAATATTAAAATATATTTAAGAACCTTTTACAATTAATTTTATTCTATCATCATGCACGTTTTCAGCAGTTCCACTGCATAGCTTAGTTCTGCCGTGAACAATTACAGAGGTGCTGCTGCAAAAAATTTTGATGTAGGAACTGACTGATATTTCAGAACGTTTCTCAGCTCTCCTGGCTTTTCAGTCCCACTCACGTTGCTAGATATTCAGAAGAGTATGGCTGAAGTTGTCTAATAAAAAAATATGTTTTCTAAGCTTATTGTTGGCAATACAATTATTACAGAGAGTGTTCCGTTACAACATCTCACGGAATAATCTCTCCTTTGTTTAACCTGCATAAAGAGAGGATGTAATTGCATCTTGGACTCCTCAGCGCTTCAGCCAGTGGTCATTGCACCCCCTGGTGTCCACATGTCCCATAGCAGCACCTAAAAATCATCATCTCTGCAGCTTTCTCTGATCTCCCCGCTTCTGGGTTTAAAAAAAAATAAAATCATAAAAGCCTCTAAATCCACACAAAGTTTTCAGGTTTTTCTCTCATGTGATATTTACTTTGTTTGTGTTGGGATTGTTACCTCCACCCATGGGTGAGAAAGAGTGAATGCAAACCTGGGGTTTTCTGCATGGGCAAGTCTAGGGGGTCTGGCACAGGCAGCCAAATGCTGCTCCTTGAACTCTCTGTCTCCCATCATCTCTCACTGAAAAATACGAAATATGTAGCTCTGATCACCTCCTGCTTGAGATATTTCTCTGGGCAGGTGCCAGGCTGTCCCTCTATGACTGGGCTGCAGTCTTTCAGGAGATGGGACACTAATTAGCTGTGTAATCACAGTGAGGAAAGCAATGAAGGTCGAGGGAAAAAGTGGCCATTCTATTAACTCTTTCTGATCAGCAGCCACAGGAATTTATAAATTGCCTTACGGCTATAATCATCAATTATCAAGCAGATTAAATTCCATCAGGCAACTTGTGACATCTATTGCAGTGGAAATGCTACAGATGTTTATCTCATTTGTAGAAGAGCCTATAGTCTGTCTGAACTTTATCATTCTGACAAACTGATACAAGAACTTCACAAGGGAATCGTGGCAGACACTTCCTCTCTTCTCTGGTACTGCTTTTTGTTAGTCAAAGGACTTAATTTGCAGAATAAGGTTACAACTGAAAAATTAAGGGAAAGCTGCCTAGATGAGCTTAGGGTATAGTCTAGTGAGCATTTTTCCCTTAGTACCTTGTTTATTGCTTCAAGATGAACTTGTAATTCACTCACTGGCTCTAACCATGGTTTATATTTGCTCATGTTACTCTTTATTAACCCACTGCAACTGCGAGGAACTTGATATCAATCATTAGAGG
Organism: Mesitornis unicolor; assembly: GCF_000695765.1. Classification (NCBI taxonomy): domain Eukaryota; kingdom Metazoa; phylum Chordata; class Aves; order Mesitornithiformes; family Mesitornithidae; genus Mesitornis; species Mesitornis unicolor. Next base: position 36,462 of record NW_010206400.1, on the reverse strand, counting down.
GATTGCAGCCATCCTCACACAATTTAAACCTGAAGGGTAATACATAGTCCTTAAAAGAAAAACTAATTATCGCAGGAGGAGTCTAATCTATCTGTAGCTTTCTCTACTTGGAGAGACAGGACAGAGAATAGCAATGAATTAAACCACAATCCATGTAATGTTGATCTAAAAAATTATGGATGATACAGCTGATTGCAACTTCTTTAAGGGTTTTCCCACCCACTCATGTTTTGCAGGGTTTGATTTACACTGGTAGACATGAATATTCATTCTATTAACCTTCACATTAGCCTGGTTAAAGGTCCTCACACTGATTAATTGATGTCAACATGCAGTTCTAAATAGGTAAGGAACTTTTCACCTCTATGTGACTGATTGGGATTTTACATAGGTCAAGAGGAAATGAAAATCAACAAGAACATTTCTAATTTAGATCAATAATCTCAGGAGCTAGAAGTAAATCACTACTAGATAGCTGAACAGTGCCTGGTTAAATGAAGTTCATGGTCTCCTTTTATTCCAGAGACATGTGGTAGGTACAAGTCTAGTTTGCTACTTCTAGGAAAATCTAGGCCAAAATTTGGGTAATATTTTTTCCAGTAAATTTTTTTAAAGTAGTTATAGTTTTTGTGAAGCAACATAACAAATGGGAAACATAAGCAGAATTATCCCAGAAAATTATTCTCGTTTCATAGAAGGTAGCTCACAGCAGATGCCTTTCTATAGGACCTCTATCAAGCATAAACTGCATCAAGCATAGACTCAGCTAAGCACTAGAATTGAGTTTTTCATACAGTCCAAGTTCACAGAATTCACTTTTTTTTTAAAAAAAAAGCAAGAAAAAAAGAAAAGAAAAAGGAAAAAAATTAGACAAGCTTCCAGAGCATTCTCAAAAGCAGCCTTGTTACAATAGTGCACCACAAATGGTCACAAACTCAAGAACTGATGCAAGTAAAAGTTTCTTGAGTCACACAACATATGACAAACAATGTCAGGAAAATAATCATACTTTCAACATAAAATTAATTTTTAGAATACTTGATTCTATAAAAAAAGCACAAGTGTGCTCTATGGAATTACAGCTAATTCTAAAATTTCCTAACTATTCAAGGATAAATTTTATGTTTCTTCATCTATGTCAAGAAATTCTCACATACAGTGCCATAGATCTATACATTTCCTTTTAGTTTTTGTAGCAAGCTATTAATGGCTCTAGATCAGAAAACATGGATGAATTAGATATTCAAAGCAGTCACGCTGCGATTTTGTGTCTTATAACCAGGCACCACTAAGGCACTCTCCAGGATGTTAGTCATGATATAGCTTTTGGAAAAGGTGAAGTACTCAGAAGACTTAGATCAAAATAAAGACAAGAGCAGCAAAACATCTATATGTATCTGTGGCAAAAAATAAATGTAATTTTTAGCTCTCTAAAGATGTTACATATTTAAAAGACAGAAAGTTATTCTAACTTTATATTAAGGCACAGTAAGGTCATCTTTGGAATACCATGTATTTTCCACTGATTTAGATCTTAATCTTTCTCTTCAGTGGAGTTGTATCAGTGTACCTCAAAGACCTACGCCTGCTGTCTCTCACACTTTTCAGAGATGACAAACTCTTACCAGTCCTTTTAATCCTCAGGAGTTAGAAGTTTATGAGTAATCAACCGGAGCAACAGTGGCCCAGCTGTGAACCTGGAGGCAGGCATGTATGCTTAGGGCTGATTCATTTTCCTTGGCAAGTGTGTTAGCAGTGCCCTCTGCTCCTCAGGACAAGCAAACACTCTGACACCACAACTTGCTGCTGGGCAAAACCCTCTCCAGTTCTTGCAGTTAAAGAAAAGCCTTCTGCAAAACAATTCTATATCTCTAACTCCACCAGTGTAGAGCTCCCTGCCATTGACTGCATTTTAAGGTGTTATTTGTACAACACCTCTCGCTAGAGAAGATTAATGCAAATTTACTTTTACAGTATCTCTGAGAGCAATCTAGTGCCAGAGGGTGAATTTTGCTCACTGTGCAAGTGTTTTAATTAAAACACGCTGTGTAACATTTAGAACAAACTAAACCCAAAGCATTAAACCAGAGCAATCGTTACTGCTAGCAGGTTGGCAGGGGGCTGTAACCCATGGTGCCTGCAAACCACAGTGCCTGCAGCAGCTCTGGGAGTTTTGCACTGGCCAGCACCTGGCTGGGCTCCCTGAGTGCAGGTACCAGAAATCTCATGGTTCATGGGAAGCACTTCAGGGGACTGCTGAGTGAAGCCAAATGCAGTTTACTGGGAGTTCAGAGGTGGATGATTGCTGGACCAGACAGCACAGGAGAGCTCTCACTGTCCATGAACATCCAAGCAGATGCCACAAAAATTCTGGTCCTTCAAACACAAAAGGCCTCAGAGAAACACAAGGCTTTGGGGGTGTCTAATTTTCTGCATACCAAGGGCTTCTATTGATTTCCCTGATAGATTTTTATAAAGAGTTAAGACTCGTATAAGCAGGCATCACAAAACTCACATGTATTTCTTACTGCTGCTTTCCTACCTTGTTGAAATGAATTTACATACTTAAAAGGGAATTTAGACCATGCAAAAAGCAGAGAGCAAACAGAGGTAATGAAGAGCACTACAAAGGAGAAACAATTATGCACGATAAAACCTCTCATGTTTTGAGCAGAAGTTCTGGGAACTTGAAAAGATTAGATAAAAACCAGCTCATTTATTCCAATAACTTAGGCAGAGTCAAATTTAATGATAAGAATAGGTATGTAATTTTCTGCACTTGTTTTGTGTAGTGTTGAATACATTTAAATATTAGCAGGTTGCAAATTTAAACACTGCAATTAAAACATATTTGTTATAACACCACCGCAAAAAGAATTGTGGGTAGTCTAGAAAGTGTGCTTTTGGACAGAGATTTGAATTCCTATGAAGAAAGCTCTCAGACTGCCTTGGAGAAGACTATAATCAATCTCTATTTTTTGTCCAGTGGGCTTTGGAAGAGAGAGTAAAGCCTGAAGGATGCCAATATTTACATCTGAGAAATTCAATTTTATTTGACAGTGACACTAATCACAAAGAAAAAACAAAACAAAGCAAGCCAGTATACTTCAGCGGTTAATTTTTCTTTTGCCCTCTGTTGCAACTGCTCTATTAAATTTAATGAAGTTGTCCCTAAGCTTTTCAAAGCAGTGATCTTTGAAGAAACAAAGAGGAGAAACAGCAATGCATAAGGAAGGATTTTCCTAAACTAGTTAGTGGGAAATATGTAAAAAGATTCCAGCATAGACAAGTTCATGCACAGCAATAGTCATGTAGAAAAACCTACATTGTTCCAATCAGATGGTGTTTCTCTTGCAGTCCATCTGGTAGAACACTATATTTAGGTCCCTTGGGGTAACTCCACCACATGCTCTTTTCTGGGAGACAGCTTATTAATTATTCTTAACACGTTTATTCCATAAATATATTGCATAGTAGCCCCTACTGGTAGAGTTGTGAATGTCACTGTGTCGTCGATTCGATAAAAGCTTCTCTACATTATAATTACACTATGAAGCCAGTCATTCTTCTTCACCATGGAAGTCATCAGTTATTCCATGTAAGACCAGAATTATAGGCATTTTGCTCCTATATTTGACAATTTCACGTGTCACATGAAAACTCTGTAACAGTCAGACTCCTGGGAATGTGACCACAATAGTTCATTCTTCCTGTGAAAAGGGGAACTTTCCTTGTGAAAAAAATATTCACAGTAATTTCTTACAGATAAATAAGCAGTCTTTTACTATGCTTTCATTTAATGGTGATCTGTTCATGAACTGCTTGATCCCCATATATTCTCTGCTTTATAAGGACGACTTGAGGAAAGTATGCACTTTTTCTAACAGACAAGAATTAAGTAAAAAAAAAAAGTATCACAACTAGAGCATTCATTGATCAAACTTCCAGAAACAAGCAACTGTGGCTCAGACATTCCAACATTCGTATTTTTTAAAAAATATCATAGGAATCAGTGGAGTTAAACAAGGTTGAGCTTACCCTAATGACATCTACACCAGCTAAGTCTACGGGGCATTGCTTTTTGATAGCAGGTTTAGTTCACACCAATCCCATGGGTAACTTGTTCTATAAAGTCTATTGCACTATCAGATCTGTTTCACTACACCTATCTTTCCACCCACAGAAAGTAATATAGTGAAGTGATGTATGATCATCGGTTGTCATTAGCAGGCTTCACTCATGCTGTCAGATCATGTCAGAAGTGGGTGCAGAATAAGGAGAGGTGTGCATGCACCATATCTCTATAAAGGGTGAGGGCAAATGGAAGTGTTTGTGTTTCATTTGTTTCTCGAAAACTTTACTAAAATGCCGATATTTCTGTGACTGAATACAGTGAATAGAAGGCTTGAACATACAGTGATTATAAGAACCCAGCTCATGCAAAGTAACTGGAATACCAGCAGGTTCAAGACACAAGTACTCACCTGAGCCTATGCAACTGGTCATTGACTATGGATCAGAATGAAACTGTTTTAATCTTTCACCAGGCAGTGGCAGAAAAAGGCAAAATTTCTGTGGGTTATGCTTAACTCCCTCTGCAGCATGAATTAGCAAATTCCATTCCCAGTACTCAAAATAGTCAGTGTAACTTCTATTAATTTCTGTTGTAATTTTTAATTACAAAAATTATAATTTGTAAATTGCCGTAAAAATAGCAAAAGTATAAAATTTCTTGTCTTTATAACTGATTATTTCAGTAGAAGTTAGACAACTGACAGAAGCACATTTAAAGGGGCTGTATGTTGGCATATGGATAGTGAGACAGAAGACAGAGGTTATTCTCAAATTCACCACTGACACAGGTACACTTTGAACACAATAAAAGATATTATGGTTTCATTCTGAATAAGCTGATACTTTAACAGTAACACAGATACATTTTTGGGCACATGGATTATTGCCAGGTCTGAAATAGAAACAGCTATCCAAACTGATGAGGGGTTTATGTGCCAAAAGATGGCCGGCCTTTTTCAATCACATTACATGCTAATTTATACCTTTATTTGCACCCCATTTATACCCTTAGCCCATCGTAAACAACTATCCTGTCATAGTAATTCATCTTTATACAGATCTGGCATCTCAGATATCTGATGGATAAACTGCAGACTACTTGATCCACTTACATGGGTTTTCAGAATCATGCAGAACCTCATTCATTTTTTTTAATCTTTTGGAATGGGAGGACAGAGGGAACAAGCATTGCCATTGCACCATGTTTAGAAAAATAGCCTTCCAAATGTAAGCTGAGCATTGCTGATCCAGTACTGTCGTCTTCATTTTGCCAAGAGAAAAACAATGCAGATGAATGGATGCAAACAATCACACGTGAGCTCTGCCAGTGCTCAATCTGGTGGATCATGACCCAGCTGCAGTCTGGAAGCCATGCAGCCACATCGGCATGGCTCTCTGCCCATTGAATTTAGCATGACATCAATTCAGACACAGCACTGTACTGCACTAAGCACAGCGACTGGTGGGCTCCCAAACCAATGTTAACAAGTAGTATGAATACATGGCTGTCCACAACCATCTCTGTAGTGACACCTGGCACATAACAACGTAACTGAGTGTAGCAGCACTAGGTCACAGCACAGTTTAATTTAGCTCAATACCTTGCCTGCAACAATGTCTAATGGATACTGCAAGGAAAGAAACCAAGAACGGGGCAAGCATATAGAACATTTCCTTTGTAAACTTGCACTCATGCAAGGACATGAAGTCTTCTTTAACAGCTACTAATCTGCCCACTAGCGACATTTCAAATGACTGATTTATTACTGCTCAGGTGGGATGCAGCAGTAGATAGAAACTGGCGCCACTGTGGAACACTGAGTGTTTTTAAGTAGTTGCAAATGCATTAATGTACTAAATGTGCTAAAGGCAAGTGCTGAATTTTTTCTGAAAAAGAGATTAAGCTTGAAATAATTACTTAATTATGTAAAACATCTTTCTTGGGTGTATTTTGGCTTCAGACTTATGCATGAAGGACTTTGTGGGGAGGAAAAAGTCTTCATAGTACGTTCTGGCATCCTGGTCTTCATTAAGACAGTACGCAATCCCTCTAAAGGGCAGCACATGTCTTGGAAATTCAAAGAATTTAATCACTCAGCTCTGAGAAATGCTCTCTCTCTAAGTTTCATGTCTAATTAAACTAGATCATTCCACCTTATAGACAGAAAAATAAAAAAATCTTTAAGCTGTGACTTATACATAGTGAAAAAAAACCAATGTTGATACTACATTGAAGCTAAAAACTATAAAAAACAAATTACATTAAACAAATAACAATTAAAAACAAAACCAAAAACAAAACCCGAAAAACAAACTCTGAAAATAAAGAAAAATTCTGTAGCTCAAGTCGTATAAAGCGTCTTACCTGAGTACACCATGTAATATTGGAGACATCTTTTAACTGATTCCAAGGCTGCCCTATCATCCAATTCAATGCCTTTTTGACAAAGTTACATTGTCCACTGTCCATTACATTTTAACAAGAAGTATTGCATCAGTTCCTGGAAATTCATCAACGTGCTTGCCCACTAAAAAGAACATTTCACAAAGGCTAGGTATTGTACACAGCTCTGAGTAGCTACCTTTGACTTCCACATTACTGCAACTGGGACTTACTGGCTCAGCTCCACACGCACCTCTTGTAACTTGTTGCTTAAATGGAGCACAGATTGCCCTGTGAACAACAGCAAGGTCAGTCTCTTGTATCTCTAGTTAGTGATAATTTCTGCATACTAATTGAGTGAATGACAGTAAAGAATCAGTAAGCATACTCTAGTAGACAGTAAAAGTAATTCAGATGAAAACTGTATCAGTGCCTTTTTAAAATCAGTTAAAATTTCTTGCCAGAGTTTTCATTTAAATTAGTGAATAGTAAGGTGGTAAATGCTATCTTAATTTGTATTCACAGGGGTCTTCATCCTCTGAAACACTCTCAGGCTGAGCCTTATAAAGGGCCTAGGCCCTGATGACCTAAGTACAGATTTAAATCAGCCTCATCTCGGCTGCTGTCCAAAAGCAGCTTGCCAGAGATGCTGTTGTCATCGCTGTTGTACAGTTCACAACAGATAACCAGAAAAAGAAACTGGATCGCTTTTAATGATACTAAATATCCAAAATTTAAAATAAACCATCTTAATTACTAGAAATTGGGGGAACACAACAGGTCAGTTGACTAAGCTAGCAGCCATACTGGTTAAATTTCAACTTTCATGTGATTTGTGTGCAATAGAATGGAAACAAGGATCACATCCAGATGTACACATCAGCAGATACCATAAGCACCTAACACTTTCAGACACCTCTTTCCATATCATGCAGCTGACACACACCCGGATGAATACCTCTGCTTTTTCCTGCCTTCATGCAAACCCACTAAGTGCCTCTAAGAAAAGAGAAGAGCAGCCCAGAAAGTGGTGATTTCACTCATCTGTGATTGTCAGTGGTCTGGCAAAGTTAAAGCCAAGGTCTTTGCCCATTCATTCTTGCACTGTTTCCCTATGCCTCTGTGCTACTTGTTATGCTCAAAAAAACAAATTCAGGGAGTACTTTGATGCATGACATGGATGCACAGTAACAGAAGTTCACTATCAGAGGTAACAGCTGTTCTTTCTTGCCTGCTCCACAATATGGCTTTCAGAAAGCCCCAATAAACAATGTTCTTTATTCTTGTTCATGCCAAAGCTCACACCGCACAAACATTAGTTATATCGATGGGAACTGACATAACCATTCAAGTCAAACTACAACGGCAAATCTTTCAGTGCTTCTGAGTTCAGCAACTGGTAAGCATAAATCTAGAGCTTTTGGTGCAAATCTCTTTTAGCCATCAGTTCTGTAGGGGCAGACTCAAATTTATGGAGACATTTAAAGTGCATGTTGTGAAAACAAGGCAGTGTAAGTATGACCTCACCACCACATAAATGTTCACAAATCTCTCTCCCTTTTAACTTTCACACTTCATCCATTTTGTGCTAAGACAAAAACTGTTGACTACATGCCTGCTTCCTTGTAGGTTGTTGTCTTGATTTGGTTGTCTTCATCAAAGGCAACCCCCTCTACTCTGCCCTGGTGAGACCACATCTGGAATATTGTGTCCAGTTCTGGGCCCTCAGTTCAAGAAGGACAGGAATTGCTTGAAGAAGTCCAGCGTAGGGCTACAAAGATGATGGAGGGAGTGGAGCATCTCCCTTATGAGGAGCGGCTGAGGGAGCTGGGTCTCTTTAGCTTGGAGCAGAGGAGACTGAGGGGAGACCTCATTCATGTTTATAAATTTGTAAAGGGCAGTGTCAGGAGGAAGGAGCCAGGCTCTGCTCTGTGATGTCCAATGCCAGGACAAGGGGCAATGGGTGCAAGCTGGAGCATAGGAGGTTCAATCTGAACATGAGGAAAAACTTTTTTCCTGTGAGGGTGACAGAGCACTGGAACAGGCTGCCCAGAGATACACACTGTGTACATCTATCTGCAGGCTTAGTAGAAATACCCTGAGGTAACAAAGACAACCAGCAGTCATAGCAGCACTGGGCAGTTACTCCACAATTAACACTTCATTCAGTACACTTTTTTTAGTTTCTATTTTCTGCTTCTATTTGTGCCTAGGAAACATTGTCCCTCTAAATATCTGGTATTTGTCTTATTGTACAATATGTGAGCATCAATCTCCTCGGCTGGCTGGCAGCATTTCTTCCAGCATGCCTTTGAGAAGCTTTGGACCCAAAATGGGGTCACATACATTTTGCTGTAAAAGAAAACTCTTTTTACTTGGTTACACTTGCTACATATAATTCGTTTGAAATAATTCTTGGCTAAAGGTTGATTCCAAATATCATATACTTCTGGGTTCTGCATGCAGTGCATCTTCTATGCACTTATCTATCATTTCTGCTTTTGATCATAAAAGCTCAAAGTTAAGGAATAAATAAAAAATTCTGCACAATTCTAACAAAAATCAGGAAAAAAAACCCCAACTTTGAAGCTTCATACATAGAATCATGTGGAGAACCAGGTGGTAAAATGATCCTGTTTAGTTGCATTAATCCTAGTGAAAAGTTGAAGCAGGTAGTTACTATGCCATGAACAATTAAAGGAAAGTTTTTGCATTCTTTCCTTACCTCTTTTGCATGTGCTGTATAGCCACGAAAGCTGTGAGTATGTTCAAAGTAGGGTAGAAACCACACTTTTGCCTGAGGCTTTGGTGACGAGAGTCCAGGCTCTGAGGCTGAGTACTTGAGGCACCTTCTGCACATCAGATAGAGAAATAGATCCCTTCTCTTGCACCACAGGGAGTATCCTGGCTCTGTCTTCCGTTTTGGTATTTTCAGAAGCTGCATGCAATCTCTCAGAGTCACAATGCCACTTAACGAGATTTCAAAGTGATTTCATTTTCTAAAAGAAAAGACATGAAGATAACTACTCTGATCAGATTCTGCTCATTGCAAACACAATGGCTTTTTTAACATGGATCTTTCAAAAAAGTAAGAAAAACCCAAACACAAATGCTCTGTGTAATTAATCAGAAAACAGAAATGTAGCATTGTCAAATAATCCATGTTTTCTTGCTTCCAAGAATCCTGTTAAATTGACTTGTTTTATTGATTATTTTTTTCATTTATATGCTAAATTGAGCCTCATCTTTGATACTTTCTACTTAGTTGAAATTGTTCTTTACTCCTGCATACCTTCATTAAAAGGAACTTGGAAAAAACCAGTGTGTTCTAGAAATGAAATCAGCATGCTTTTTGTGAGTGTAGTGTACTGAAGGAGCGTAATGTGTCTTATAAAATGCGTAGCAAGAAGACTGGTAATCTGCACACATCAGTGCAACTTGACTGCAGCACCAACTGCAGTACACACAGCATGATACAAATACATTTTCTCTACATTACCATGTGATATGAAGTGCACTGGAACTCTGTTAGCTACTTCCCAAAGTATATAAGCTAATCTTACCACTTGAAGAGTATGCTTTTGCTCTAATTATTCTATGAGCAAGTTCTAGGCTTCACTATGTTTTTGCCTAGACTGCCTCTTGTAGGCAATATCTGGAGAGGTGAACCTGCAAAGATGGTATTTTAGACAGGACAAAGGTTCACCTTCCACCTTTTTGGGAAGGCACTCTGACAAATATCTCATTAAAAACAAACCCAAATAAAATAAAAGGAGTAAAATTAAGAAGTGATGAAGTTGAAAGACAAATGGTCATCATTACGTGGACAACTTACAACAGGAATACTGTATGTGGTATAAGCAACATCTGTTTGCCTTCAGAGGACTCATATGCTTGCAAACAACCTGCCACAGGAATGAAAAGACCTGAAGTCTGATTTAAAGCCCTTCATATTTGTGTAAATTCACCATGTCTTCAGAAGCCAAGTGGTGTTAACAAAATCTTTGTTTTGTGAGGCCCAGGAGGAAAGTATCAGACACTAGAAATAACACCTTAGCATGGCTGTCAGAGATAATCTGTGTGTTTTTCCCTACTTTGTTTGACCTGGAATACCCATGTACTCCAATATATTGACAGAAATGCTATCCTGAATAATGAGTGTGATGATTAAAATAAAAAGACACAAGCACAAAAGGGAATTCTGTCTACTCTAGGGTTTATATTAATAGCACAACAACAAGGTGCTTGAGTGCTTCCCACGTTAAAAAGGCAAGAACATCTCAGTGAATTTTCTTGAATTTCTGAACTCTGAACCATAAGCACAGTTTTACAGAATAAGGTAAGGAAGGACTGTAGTGTGATTTGTGGTGCTGGAACATATTTCAGCAATGTGAAATGGCTGTTATGTGGGAAGTATAATCTCATCTCTAGAAAAGCAAAAGCTCACTATCTCCAACTTTTCATGGCTTGACATTCATTCTGTAATAATAGCAGCAACCTTGTCCTGTTCCTAAAATAATAATTAAAAATTCCCTTATTCTTTTACAAAATGTTATGAACTTTTCATTTTAGGTTCCAAAATCACTTGATAGCACCAAATGACAATTAGAACTAAATTAAACCAATGCATGCATCAGAATTTCAGATCAACATTTCTTACTTTACAGGCTGAACAAACACACCGTGTGTGTGTATTTGGGAGGGGGGGTGAGAGAGAGAGTGTATATGTATACACAAACACACACTCAAACACAGATATATATACACAGCATACTGAAGGTTTAAGTGAAATCTCCATTTTCCCTAGAAAGAGAGCCATATTCTAGAAATTACTTTTCAGATATTTACATACAGCAATACATCACAAACAGAAACAACTGATTTATTCACTGTGAAATACAACAAAGTGTTGAGGTTACAAGTCTGGCAGGCATATATTCTATACCCAAAGCAGTTTTATCTAAGGTTTCCCGAGATGAGTCTATCTGAAAATTGCCTTTTGTATTCTGTCCCTCAGCACGATAGCTTAGATTTTAGCAGAGGACAACTGGAGGACGTCACAGTAGAAACTACTTTATTATGCCAGCTGCTAAAACAAATGGAAACACTGAATTACGGTATACAGTACTAAAAAGGAACATTTTACTAGCATGGACTTGTCTAATAAAATTTTCTGAATGTCAAATCTTTAGCCACAAGGACACCAAAGACATAAAGGAATTAAACAGATGTTTTACATGCTGAGCAGTGAAACACAGCAATGCTGTATTCTTTTCTGCTCCTCAAATGAAACACCTTTCCTATTTGGTCCTTTTATTCTGCCAGCTCCCATTTTCACATTGACACAAACATATAACTTGTACATGCAGGGCTTATTAGTCTAGCTTGTACAACTAGGTATCTCAGTAGTACTTTTAGGCAATATGTGACTGACAGAACACAATGGGCAAGGAGTTCAACTTCCACTGAAGTTAGCCAGAGTTACAATCTGTATGCCTCTGAAAATCTGGGATAAATGACTTATAATAGAATCACAGAATGGTTTGGGCTGGAAGGGAACTCAAAGCTCCCTCAGTCCAACCCCTGTCATGGGCAGGGACACCTCCCACCAGCCCAGGCTGCCCAAAGCCCTGTCCAACCTGGCCTTGAACACTGCCAGGGAGGGGGGACCCACAACTTCCCTGGAAAACCTGTGCCAGTGTCTCACCACCCTCACAGTGAAGAATTTCTTCCTAATATCTAATCTAAATCTATTGCTTTCCAGTTTAAAGCCATTCTCCTTTGTCCTGTCGCTACACTCCCTTGTAAGAAAGCTCCTCCTCAGCTTTCTTGTAGGTCCCTTCAGGTACTGGAAGGCTGCTGTAAGGTCTCTCTGGAGCCTTCTCTTCTCCAGCTGAACAACTCCAGCTCTCTCAGGCTGCCTCTTCGTAGGAGAGGTGCTCCAGCCCTCTGATTTGACTTCCAACTTTTTCATAAGTTCCTCCATAAACAAGCACAATCTCATTCTGGAATGCCTAATTTGAGGCAAATGTTTCATCAGGTTTTGCAGTGTTGATACTTTGATTGATAGGCAAGTTTTATCTGTTCAGCCAGAAGTATGACAGTAAGTTTAACAGCTTCTTTCTCTTGCCTCCACCCACACGTGGGATCACACTACTGCAACATGACCTAGCCATATTTTTCAGTTGTGCTGAGTTTTCTTTCACAATTTTCTTTGCAGCAGTTCTTCATTGTTTTCAACTTCAGCATAAAAAGCCCAAGGCACCTCTGTGTCAGAATCTTGGCAGCACAAACGGATGTACAAGATGCAAGACTTGAAGACACAGAAGAGGCAATACAGAGAATCTTCTTTACTTAACTACTGCTAAAGTTCCAGTGACTAAAAAGCCTCACTCCACAGAACTGAAACATTCACATAAATTAGAGTAATTATTGTCTTTCATCATCTCTTCTGCTGTGGGAGTCTAGAATGGTTCATAATACCTTAACATAGAGTTGCACCAGTGCCTCTTTCTATATACACTTATTAACAGAATGAAAAAACATCCTCTGTGATCAATTTTGTGGTGTTTGATATAAAGTTAGAAAGGGGATATTAAGCAAGATTTCAAAACTCCTGTGTTTTAATGAATCACAAATTGAGATAGAGCAGTCTTTTTCCAGTTCTAAATTATACCTTGAGTTCTGCAGAAGTTTGACTATTAGGACATCCTGTCCAATTAGTCAAAAATGTGTAAGTGGAGCCTAACAGAATTAAACCTTGATGAACAGGAAATATATCTGGTAAAGTATCTCAAATTATCAGACAATTAGGTGGTGAGTTCACTGGCTGTCAGGAAACAGAACTTTGAGGAGTGAGTTCCAGAGTTATTTCCAAAGTTATGAAATGCTTATAAGTAGAAAATACCATGTAGACATGTCAAAATGCTTTTTATTTAATGGAGGGTGGCTAGCCACAAGGAAAGTCTGTCCACAGCATACTTCAGGCAGCTAACAGCAAACACTATCCATGTCTCCAAAAGGCCATAGTTCCATTAACCCAACACTGAGATAGTATGAGCTGCATTTTTTGCTTGAAGTTAAGGGCCTGCATGTAGAAGTCCAAGCGTGTATCAGGGGAACTACAACCGAGGCAAAAAAAGTTTGGCTTTTTGTTGCACATCCATTTTGTTATTTGATTCTTAAGAGGAGTTTCCTGATCTGCTTTATTTTTCACAAACATCTCAGGCAACCTGAATCTTTTAATCAAATAGACTTCCATGATCATGATATTGCGAACCTCTGCCACATAAAGTAATTTCCAGTGCCTTGGTTTTATGGCACATAGATTATAATGAAGCCAGCAACCCAATCCAGGTATAAATCTCTAGTCCATACTAAGCTTTTGTTGAGAAAATAGTTAGTAAAGATTCATCCTCTGAGATTAAGATTCTCCTGGCATGCATTTACCCATGTCACATAAAACAAACTATTCATCTGAGATGGACAGCTGGGTGCCTGCCACCTATTAATGGAAATGGTCAGCTACCTCTGGTGCTTTGTAGATGTTGCCATACCTCTGGCTTGGCCAGAGTACTGAAGTGGAACTTGCATTTTAACCAATCGGATTTTTATTCACAAAACTGTGACTCTTGGTATGATAGCATATGATAAAGCTGAGTTTTTAAAAGTATCTAATTAATACCATTGGGTTAAATGTAATAATTAAAATAATTAATATATTATTTACCATGACTTATTATAAACTTAATTATTTTCCACAGTCTGCATCAGTGTTTCAATTGCTCAAGAGACATAGTCAGGTAGGCTAATTTGACAACATCTTTGCTGTTTTGTTTCACGCATAGTAATTAACCTCTTAGCATCTGTAGCTGTTTCCTCTTGTGTGGTTAATACACATTTAAAGTGTCCAACATGCCCTCTTTCCCCAGAGTGCTATACTACCTCAACCTGGCCACAGGCCACCTTTTTAATATTCACCTTTACCTTTTGCTTAGCATTTCTGATTGCCACTGCAAGAGAGCAAGGGTAGTAAGCAACTCCACCTGGGAGGATTTTAAAAAGTCACACTGCATAGCCCACCTATGGATATTTGAAAAGGTGTTAAAAACAATAGAGCTTTGAAAATTGTCCAGGGAAAATCTGGCCCAGCAAAACCTCTGAAAACCTTGCCCTTTGATGTTCTTTAGGAATTGCTATTAAGTTATTTCAGTTCTACCTTACATTTAACACTGTAAAAAAGGGATAGTCTATTCATCAGATTTAATACTTTGTTTCTCAAAAGAAGAGTCTAATCCAAAACCCACACCAAGGCTCAAGGAAGCCTTTTTAATTATTTCACTAGTCTTTGGATCAAGTTCTCTTACTTTCAGGAGGATTTTAAAATCGAAATGGATTATTTCTCTTTGCCCGGGGGTTAGGTTACATGCGCATGAAGCACAGCATGATAACTGATTACTAGAGCAGTCTTGGAGTGAAATATGAAGCTGGATTAGTTGATGAGTTCTTTATTGCTTCTTTTTTATGTGAAAGAGAAAAGATTTCTCTATAAAATTTTATCCAGTTAGGTTTTACAAATGATAATGGTGACAAAACTTTTCAGTGATCTGAGATACCTTAATCATCTTCTGATTAGTCTGGGAGTATCTATGTTGAATAAAATAATTGAGCAATAAAAGAGATCAGCCTTCCATTCCCCTCAGACTCTACTTCCTACCATGTGGGCTTTGCTCCTGTGAAGCTCTACCCATCTTCAGAGTCAAAGGAGAAAGAAAGGGTTTGCTGGTTCCTCTAAAAGCTCAAGGGCTTTCCTGTTCCACAGTTTGAGAAGAGGACTCATGGAGTTACTACTGAAGCTATTACAAAGCAAACCGGTTTTTAAACATTTGATCTGCAATTTAGTATTCTGCTGAGATTTCACTGAACAGAATCTCTTTCAAATATATCACAGCATCATATCCTCTTATGATGACGCAATTTCACAGGCGCCTCTCTCAGGTCTTTCCTAGCCCAGTTCATCTTGGTGCAGAATGATAAATGAGAGGAAGAAAACCACCAGAAAACAGCATTTGCAGAAATCTGCATTCCTGTCTAAGAATTGGTGTAGATGAATAATTACAAGGATACACACAATAAGAAATGAGCTCATAAACCCAACATTCACAAGTGGTGTGCCTCTCCTATGGACCACACACTGTCTTCAAAATGGTGTCTATGTTACTCCCAAGTACAAGCAGTAACTCTGTAAAACCCATATACAAATACACGCACTTTAGACTTCAATCCAGAGTCAACCCCACTGGCACTGAGGGCAAAGTTGGTATAAATTTAATTGGCACAGACCTATAAAGGGTGAGGTATCCACTACTAAAAAGAAACAAGTGAAAAAGTGGCAAGTCATATTAATAAAGTACACACAATGTTAGGCATGAAAAATATGAACTCTCAGAAGCCACCTAAAAATAAGAAATTGACAGTCTAGGAAAAAAAGTGGGGTTTGACTGAAGATCTACAGGAGCCTGAATACCACCAGTTTCACAAAATTCCCCCTGCATTCTGCCCGAATTTATCAATGGATTAACTTCCAGGGGCAGTGAGCATGGTAAACACTCATCAGAGACTACACGGTGCTATAGATTTGAAGGAACTCATAAATTCAAGGCCACAAGGCCACAGGGGACTACTATGGTTAGTGTCTGACTTCCTAATTAACAGACCATTTAATTTCGCTCAGCCACCCCTGCATTAAACGAAATTCTCCGCAAAATAACGTTGAAGCTAGAGACCTTAAAAATTAAGACCAAAGCTCTCATATTAAGATCCTTATATCAAGAAATGTGAAAGTTCCACATTTTTCAGCATGGCTTCGTTTCTCATGTGGGAATAGATAAACTTTAAATTCAAGACAAAATCTGCAAACCTACCCCTGGAGCAACAATTAAGAACAACCTTATGTTCTATTACACGGTAAAGGACAGAGATATCAGAATTTAATTTCACAGCAAAATATAATGCAGGGTTATAGCAAATAAGGATTCTTAGAAGCAATTTTAGATGAATCTTGTTCTTTTAGGCTTAGTTAATGAAAATATCCTACATTACTTGTAATTGCTCTGAAAAAGCTGCCCTGAGGTTGCTTCCCCTCCTTTTTTAATTTTCCTCAAAGAGAATTTTAGGTGTTTTTAAGGCAAAAAGAAGAGCTCCTGCCAGATCTGCCATCCTGTTATGTGCTTACAGGAACACATCTATATATCCTTCAATCTGTCACTAATCATAAATCTGAGCAGCTAAAGATCAGGTTGCCATGGCAGAATGCATTGAACAGGGCATTTTTGTTGTACCTGTGTGTGTGTTTGTATACATATACATAAATACAGAGAGAGGTACAGCTCTATATATATAGAGAGAGAGGTATGGGGCCAAGATAGTTCTAGACACAAAATATTTATTCTCTGAGAAGGGATAAATTTTAGTTTGACCTTTCATTTTCATTTAACCTTTCAAAAGACATGATTAAACTCTATCTCCTGGCATTGTAATTGATTTTCCCCAAAGCACCATTTATCAGAGAATAAACTGGGTTTGGATCTTGAAGTGTGTATTTTGTGGCTTTTACATATCAATTGGTATTTTAAAAGAAGCCCTCCATTCTGAAAGCACTTCTGGGAATAGCAGAAGGAGAAATCTCAGGAAAGAGGCTCTGACTTCTTGTCAATACATCATTCCAGCAGAGCTCGTCAGTTGAAAGATCAGCTTTTGAGAAGATCTAGATTCAACTAACAAGCAGAATCGGATACTACGAACAAGTTGTCTCAGCAAAGAAGGGGCCCAACAAGATCTTGTTTAAATCAGTGCACAAGGAGATGACAGTTCAGGTAGAGTGTGGGCTTTAACAAAGGTACAAACCCTCTTTCCCCTCTGTCAGAGTGGCGGGGAGGCACTTTACAGTATCCTACCAAGCTGACTGATGCACAGAAACCTTTTCTTTCCCTCCAGCACACTGCACCACAACAAAAAGCAGCGAACAGCCATATTCCAGTTAAAAGCCTCTAATGCCACAGAGATCAAATGTTTGATTTTAATTGATGTCTGAGGATTGCCATGCACACCAACCTGGTTGTGAGTAACTCCCCAGAAGAGCTGTGAGATTCCTGGTGTTTATAGTTGTAGACATTCTGTTTTGGGACAGGCAAAAATATTAATAGATTTCAATACTGAGCCAGAATTCTTCAACTCTGAATGTTTTAATTCACTCATTTTAACACTGTTTTTAAACAGAAGGAATCACATCATTTTCATAAGCAGTCTAATGCTAGAATGTACAGAATCAGACACAGGATTCACTAGTCCTACAAGCAAGACTTAGTACTCCAGATGCATTAACTTCATCATTGCAACTGCAAAGGAATTTAAGTTAACCAGAAAACAATTACCTGCACGATGCAGCAGAGGTAAAGTAATATCCGGATTTAACACTAACGTTAATTGAATTATACATCTGCTGTGGGAAAATATAACTCCCTTAAACTCAAATTACCTACTCTCAAATGTGATTATACATAACGTATTTGCGTATTCTCAGACAATCATAAAGCAAATATTATTTCATCAGAAGGCAGAGTTACTAGGAATATTTACTGTGATGAAATACAAGAACACACAGGTAAACAAAAGACTGGGGGACAAATGGTAACCCTCTGTAATGACCTTTACTTGATTCCAAGACTAACAAGAGGATTCAGGAAGTGAGCCAATGCAACATCCGAACACATCCTTAACCCTGAGCTTGAGTTGTCACAGAGTCATCATGCTAAAGAGTTTTGGCAGAGCTAGGCATTACGCAAGCCATAGACTGTCCTTTGGTGATAAGCGATATCAAGGTGTCAGTTTGATAAACCATTTATTTAAGAAGCTTTCAAGGCAATAATAAATACATCTTTGGTATCTGATCATCACTTTTGGAGAGGGTTCTTAAATCCATTGACTTCTGGGGAATACAAGAACTAGAGCTCATGTCATGCCAGGACTCCAGATCAACACTGATGGCTGCCTGTCAGGAGCTACTCACAGCTTCTTGCAATCCTCTTGGATTCAGTATCATGCATACAGTAGAACAAAATCAGACTGCAGAAGGAAAGATATAATACAGATGGATTTGCAGAGACGTGTAGCATTCCATTGTTAAATAAAATTTCAGTTTTCTCCCAGAGATCTTACAGCACTGTCAGCTTTGGTACTCTCATTAACAGAAGGAAGAGCCAAATTACTGGAGTACAAGTGACCTGCTGATGGCTATCCAGCAGACTCGAGGCAAAGCCTGGAGCAAGGCCTGCGTAAGAGTGCAGTAAACTCTACTGAATCTCTGACAAGCACACCAAAGGGGGAAAGTTATAAACCAAGAAGAAAAATCTCAGAAGACTCTGCTTACGGAACAGCATTAGTTTGAAGCAGATTAGTTTTAAAACCATATAGCAACTGAGGTGAAAAGCACACTTTAAAACTTGCCTTGCTTTCCAAATGAATGATGGGTATAATTTACTGTTCAAATGCATGTGGGAAGGGGTTACTTTATTGGGTACACTGGTCTGCCACTGTACACATTTCACTTGTAGAAGCCTTTAGGCACTGTTCAGAATTGGGGACAGCTCTGATTTAGCAGTCACCAACTGGCAATAGGGACAGCTGTACCAGAGCTGATTCACAAGCAAAAACATTTGTACCAATTAAGCTAATTGAGGTTAACTTCTTCTAACTCAATATGCAAAAAGCTCTATCTTGCCTGGCTTCAGCCAGGGGATATCATGAGGACAGCTCAGTAACTGCTCAGTATCTTGGGAAAGTTGGCATTAAAATTAAGCAAGACTAATGAATTAGGTGGAATATAGGGTGACAAGATTATTTGATCCCTAGAGATGTACAAATAAATTTGAAAGAATGTTAAAACATACTGATTTGAAGGGAATGTGTTTAAGGAGCCTTTTGTTCCAATAAATTCAAACTTTAACTCTGTTCCTCCATCTGGGACACTACAGGGTGATTTGAGAATTATTGTGCAGTTTTCAGAGTGTTCAGAAAAGTCAGTATTTTGACACGAGGGTTTTTCAACTAAAAGCAGAACTGAATCTCTACTTTTAATGAAATGTCTTTGATCAAAGGAACACATAAACCATCGTCTTCAAGTCAGAGTGGTAAGAAGTTATCAGTAACGTGCACCATACTTCTCTAGTTTAGATGAGAACAGAAGTTTTGTCCAGGTACTCTGCGGCCTCTTACATAAAACAGCTGACATCGACTGTTTGCCCAAAGAAGGAAGTGCTTTTCAAACCATGTCTGCACAGATGTCCTATCACTGTTCTCACTATGCACACCCACCAAAACAAAATAATCGCCAGAAAATGAAAAATTACTATAGAAGTACGACAAAGACACTAGCAAGATATAACACAGTGAATCTCACATTTGCAGAGGCAGAGTAACAATTTTATATTGAGACTGGATTATGAATGAATTGAGGTTGCTAATACTAAGAAGTGTGCTAAATTCAGCGAGTACAGGTGTACAACATAAACCAATTCTTCGAGAAAAAGTTAATGAAATTAACTCCCATCAGTTGCAATTCTGATGGGAGAGAGTAACATCTAAAAAGAGGATCACGTATTCAATTGGTTCAATTTAGTAGAGCCCTAACAGAGTCAGTGCAGCTGTACTGATTTATACCAGCTGAGCAGTAGTCTAGCATATCATCTAAAACAGCACACTGAATCTTTTCAGAGCCACTAGCATTTCAGTAAGACTGATGACATGTTTTCCACACCTCAAAGTAGATATCCTGAGAGTATAAGCACAAGATGATACTAGAGACCTTGAAAATACAAGGCACAGTATGCAGCCAAAGGCTCCCAGCATCTAAATACAAATGGTCAATTACTAAAGGAATGTAACCTTGAAAGTTGGCTAGAACTGGTTTTAGGGTATAACAAAGAGAAAAAGGAAGTGATATCCAGTATACGTAAAGTGATACATATGGTAAAAGCACAAAGGTAATAACAAGAAGGTATAAATGTGAGTCGGAACCCTGATAAGAACAGAAGTGAAGTTTTTCCAGCATCATCCCTCAAGCTGAAAGACACCACAACTGATCAATGCTCCTGCTTATCTGTGGAAGGTCCCGGCACAATTTTGGTGGAGAAAGTGCTGACTTTTTATTTTCCAGTCACCATATTTCCTACAGGAAAGCTGAGGAGGGACTTTCTACAGGGGCAGGTAGTGACAGAACAAGGTGGAATGATTTTAAACTGGAAGAGGGTAGATTTAGACTGGATATTAGGAAGAAATTCTTTACTGTGAGGGTGGTGAGACACTGGCACAGGTTGCCCAGGGAAGCTGTGGATGTCCCCTCCCTGGAAGTGTTCAAGGCCAGGTTGGCCAGAGCTTTGATCAACCTGGTCCAGTGGGAGGTGTCCCTGCCTATGGCAGGGGGGTTGGACTAGAAACCCAAACCATTCTATGATTCTATGATATTTTCCTACTTCAACTTTCCATATGTAATGTATTGTATTTACTAAGTAACTGGGTAGAGTAGATTAAAATTTTAGAGCAGTGTGTCTATCGATACGTGTGTTTTCTACTCCAACTTGTGAGAATGTGATTAATATCAGCACACCAAGTCAGAATAAACCCTGTAAATTTTTAATCTTTTTCCTTGTAAGAGCATTAATAAAGTAGCAGTAATAACTGCTGCAACACTCCACCTTTCTGCTATAATTATTATTTTAGATTTTTTTTGGTAAAATCATGTATTGCATAAAATATTTTTAGTACATCTGGTAAAGAAAGTGAATAATGCTAGATAAAAATAGGGAAAATTTAGAGCAACTAGCAGCAATCTCATCATCTTGCAGGATTCCCCTGCAGGAATCTGAACTCAATGATCTGTGAAGTTCTGTATGTGCAGACAATTTTTATAAAGTTAGAATTCTAGTTGAAAGTTCCCTTTTCAATCCTCCACAGACTTATTTCCACTCTTAATTAGTATGCTGCTGTTCAACACGTGAGCGAGGATGTTTAACTAGTGGGCTAAGGTGAGAACAGTCTGCCATCAACAAAAGAACCCTAGACCACAGTATGAGAAATGCAGTTCCATAATGTAAGTGTAAAGATGTACAGCCAGTATCTTCAGCAGCATTTTGACTTCTTTAACTAAATTGGCTTTAAAGGGAGCTGTGCTTCTAAACACCTTTGTGAACCTGAGTCTTTCACTGGGGGCTGCAGTTGTCTCCACCAAGATTTCTTAGCTGGCCAGCAACAGAGGGAGCAGGTGTAGACTCCTCAGATGACTGAGCAGTAAGTGAACCAACCTGTAAAGCATAACCTTCTGCTATGACAGACAAAAAACCTTTCATTTTGCTTCTAAGCTGTGCATTGCAACCATTAAATACATGAGAAAATCTTATGTCTTTTCAAACTTAAAACCATGCTACCTCTTGTTAGCCTATTAGCATTTGGCATATGTCATCTTCAGTGAAATTAGTCTTATAGAGGCTAATGATTACAATACCAATATATTGGTGCCAGCAATACAAGCATGTCTATCCCTAAAAGTTCTTCAGAGCTTGTTCTGGACATTAGAAGCTTGGGCAAATTAGCTGTTCACTGTAGCATTTTGGCATTTGTTTCTTGTAAAGAATATTCTTGTTTTGCATCACTCTTCTCTTAGAAGAAACATGCAGGGGAAAAAAAACCACACACTGATATTAAGAGGTAGCAGGGGATGTTCAACTGTTCCTACTGCTCACTTGGTTTCACATTGCTGTACTCACTTCCCTCCAAAGACAGAGATTCTTCTGCGCTAGAGGATTTGAAATATTGTTCTGCACTGCTGCACACTGGATAGGGAGGAATGCTTTAAAACTATCGACTAATGTCCATAGGCAGCTGGGGAGCCATCCTTCCACTTACAGAATCTTTGCACACAGATCCCAATTGGGGAAGATGTGTGGTACAACCCTCAAGGCTGCCAGTATGCATAACCCTCCTGCGACGTATAATCAAAGCACCAGTGTCCCTCAGCAAATATTATATACTGCCTTAGTGTTCCAGGCTCTGAAATTCAGCTTTTACTCTGACATCTACTCTCCCCTGAGCTGGCTTGAAACAGCACTTGAGTCACACAGAGGCAGACAAAATGACCTTGTGCATAAGAATCTGCTATGCAAACTTTCTAGTTAGAAAAACTCCACTGCCATTTGCCTTCCAACCCAAATATTACTCCATGATTTCCCATTGCAGCTGAATCTGCACTCAAAGCGCTTGCCAAGGAGGCAGATTGATCTGCACAAAGTTGTGCGACTTACCCATGTGGAGCAGAGAAGGGAACTGCCTTCAGGTGGTAGTGGTTCCTCTGGCACCATAGAACAACAACCAAGAGGTTCTCCCTCTGACCTCAAGAACTTTATTCCTTAACTTATCCTCCCTTCATTTTGTCTGCCATAAATTTACTATCCTCATTATAGTGCTGAATCAAAAAATAAATGCAGTAGGTATAGTGACTATGTTGTAATTCTGCAAAATAAGAGTTCAATGCAGTCATCCTATCAAGCATTTGAGTTTCTTATGATGTGAAAAGCAGGGAAGCAGGTGATATTCAAAGCATTCGACACAACAAATAGTGCGTTTTTAGAGGATTAAGTCTATTCTTCAGGTATGTTGTCACATGGGACTGAAGTACATACAACCACCTGATCAGTGAAGTAATGCTCCAGAAGTATCTTGCCTGCAGAGATGACTTAGTATTCTGAAGCAGAAATTATTAAAGCAAAACAACAAAAAAAAAGTAAAAAAATCCAGAGCCCTAACTTTTTCAGAGATTAATTCTATAAAAATAACATCATTCAAAGCCAAACAGAAAAGTAAAATATTTCAGCTATTCTGAAAATAGTCTATTTCTGGATTTCAGATATTAGTCGTATCACTAGGGTAGCAATGTGGATTTGTTTTAGCTGATTGCATTAAACTAGTATTTTTTAAAAATTCAAAAGATTGTAAAAGCCTGCATGTGTCTGCTGCCTCTGTGAATGAATTTGCGGTTGCTACAGTGGAATGACTGCTGAAGCTGGCAGCTATGTCTGGAAACTAAAGATACTGTGCTGTGGTCTGCCTTTCACATCCAGGGGAATACTGTGTGAAGCATACTTGATGCAAGTTAAGGAGATGATCATTTCGTATATGTGAACTGTGTTTGTGCAAGATACCTTGTGTATGTCTGAGGTATTTTAGTGAAAACTTCTGCTTAACTGAACTTCAGTGGCGCTGCAGCTGCACACATGGTGGAACTGTCCTTCAGGGCAGCTCCTAGTCAGGAGTAAGCCCAGCTGTCCTACAATACCAAGACTTGACAGAGAAACAATTTAGCTTTTAATCACATGGTAGGCAAACCAAAGTCTACCGTACAAGTATCAGTTAAATCAAAGAGGACTCATTTCTCATTGTCTGATACAAAAATTCCTACAGACCTGCTTGTCAGAGCCCCATCATTTTCTATTACATTGCTAAACCACCACCAAGATAAAAAGCACTTGAAAAATTGTGAAGGATACAGCATTCATCTGATAAATTTCTTACGGTTCTTATACAGCTTTTTTTTTCCTCAGGACACAAATCAAATAAAAAGGGCACTGAAGTTAGAGAAGAACATTCACTTGGTTTTCTGATTTCCCAAGAACAGCAACTGACAAGAAAAGTGGCTGCATCACCCTCTTTGAAACAGGACAACAGAAGGCCTAAACCAAATTCACTGAGTCTCATCAAGGCATAGAGAAGGCCCAGAGAATATGGAGAAGAAAATGCAAATAGAGATTCTGGATCTTTGTGTGATTCTTCTCAGCAAATCCTCATTGCATTTTTTGATGGAAGGCTTTCAATTACCAGAAGTACAAATACATCAGAAGATATGGCAGTATCTGTTTAAAATGACACGTTGCGAAGTATAAACAAGGCGATTCTGATTGCATGGGTTTACGTTAACAAACAACTGGCACCAGCTGAAGGTCAAGTTCAAATAAACATGACAATCAATTAAGAAATAAAATTGGAAATTACCATCAGTTTACAAACTGTATTTAACAGCTCAAGTATGCAGACAGTAATCAATTTTCTAGAAATACTATTTTTTGGATCTCTGTATTCCAGGAATATTACACAGGCAATGCTTCCCATCACATACGGAAACCACTTCAGGTAGGAGACTCTGCCACTATGACAAACCAAACCACTCTCAACTTGGGTATAACCTTTTAAAAGGATACCTGCATGTCACCTCACTATTAAGTAGTGTATCCATAACCTGCCTGCCATTCTGCCATCTAAAAATATTGCCTAAGGCATTTGTTTCCTTTTCTAGTCTCATAATTGCAGTCGGTTTCTGCAGCAGATTCTGACATTCTCTTGTTTGCTGGCTGAACTCATTCTGTCACGAAAGGTCAGAAAGCAAACTTCTTCAGAATGTCAATAGGTGTTTAAAGCTTTCCACCTCTGCCTGAATTTCTCATGTGCTAAACCATCAGGT
This sequence comes from Mesitornis unicolor, assembly GCF_000695765.1. NCBI lineage: Eukaryota > Metazoa > Chordata > Aves > Mesitornithiformes > Mesitornithidae > Mesitornis > Mesitornis unicolor. Next base: position 11,443 of record NW_010206400.1, on the reverse strand, counting down.
GTTGATGCAGTGGTCAATAACTTTAAGGTAGGCAACTTGAGCCCATAAAGGGAAAATTTTATCTTTGCTTACCTTCTTCATGATAATTTGAGTCCAGGTCACATTGACCATTAGCAGCTCTTCAGGGTAAGACTATTGCTCTTCTGTAATCCTCTTTAACAGTTCCATGATGTGTATTTAATGACAGTGATATTTAATGTATTTATGCTTCAGGAGGCTGGCCTGTTTAACAGATGAGGAAGTTGCACAGCAGATCTATTTAATCTGATTTTTCCCTAGTTTTACACAGTGGTGCAAAGGAACTCTATTACAAGTCAAAATAAATCATATCTAATATTATACAACATTTTTCATCTGTGCATTTCAAAGACACTTTACAAATATAGTTCAGGATCATTATTTCTAATAGGAAAGAAGAACCTTGTCAAAAGCTGGGCAGTTTGCAAACACTGAAGCCAGAAACATAACACAGGTGCAGTGCATGGGGTCAAACAGGCTCAGTTGCCCAAGAGCAGACTAATGTAGGCCTAACAAGTGATGAATATATAATTTCAACATGGTAGAAAGTGACTGAACTCGTGAGGAAATCACAAGGCAAGAAAGTATACATGATTCTCAGAGCTATAACCACATAAAATTTTGAATAAAAATTTAGTTTCTGCTAATCACTTTTCCTTATTTCATGTAATTAAAAATAAAGGAAAATTAATGTTAAATTTAAACCATAATCCAAGCTCAATAGTTATTGAACTTAATTTTGCATTCCCCAAATTGAAATTTGTTGTTGACTGAGATTTCTTAATTTTTTTGTTTGCATTTTACATTAGGTTTCCTTTTTTCTTTCAACAGAGAAGAACAAGGAGAAACAATGCTATTTTTCTCATCATTTTAGACTGGTTATAGTGTTGTCTTTAATACTTTTGAGAGCTCATTCTGAATCCACTCTGTTCATCAGAATAGCTGCAAAACCATTATACCATGTAGCAGATCACCTGTAAACCCCATACATTTTAAAATACAGTTTGAAAAAACAAACCTATTGGAAAAAAATCCCACTGAGAATATTATGAGAGAGTGGGGGAGCTGAATATACTTTACTTTAAAGCTTGTGAGCTCATTTTCTCTAAAACGGTGAGCTCTCTACATTGTTTCTCTTCTTTTTTTCCCCCCAGTATGAATGAATAACAAAATGAAACAATTGTTTTCATGCTTTTAATCACTTAGTGCATGTTTGTCTTTAAGCACTAGCTTCAAAACGGCTGAATAAGACCCAGTTTTGCAGAAACAAACAAGCACCAAAATGTCATGATCAAATAGAGGAAATTTAAACTCAAGAGGACTTCGTGTTTGCAAAGCAAGGAGCAACCGAAAATGGAGTTTACAGTGAAGCTGCATTTCCAGTACTACTTTCTATTTGATAGATAAATGATAGATTCCTTAATGTACACTACAATAGCTTAATTGAAAACAAACAAAAAAGCTAGCTAGCCTCTGAAAAACAAACCGGAGATTGAATAATGGAGTAATCTCCGAACACTACTTCAGTTTGCCATGCAGTGTCTGCTGCTTTTATTCGGCAGCATGCAATTTAAACATTTTTGCTTATTTCTTGTTTCTATTCTTTGCAGGAACAGATAGGCAGAACTGACTATCACTCTCCTTCTCTATTAGTATGCCATGTGCATGCTGTGCTCCAGCTGTCATGTTAAAAATGCATAAGGCTAAATTAAAAACTGCTGCAAAGATTTTTGGTGGTAATCAGATAACTCTCTATGTAAAATATGATTTTAAATGATAATATTTTCCACACATTTCATATCAGTAATATTGCTGAAGGATAAAAGAATACTACATTTTGATAATTATCTTTTATGGACATTCTGTGTCATGCTATAAATGAACTGCTTTTTTCAATAGTATTTAGAAGTGCAAGTACTGAGTCATAGCTTCAGCTGGTACCAACAGTAGTGAATCCAGCAATTTTCACCAGCTTGGGTGTCATGATCAAATGAGAACAGCTTTTCTCATTGAAAGGAAAACAAACCCTTGAAGAACAGTTATCAGACTACTCAATAAATGCAGTGAACAGAACTATGATGTTCAGCCAAAATCAGACCAATTGCCAAGTGGAAACAGTGGAGTAAAACCCTCAGTGGTTTTTGGGAGATCATGATGCTAGGACAGATCGTTGCTTTGGTCACAAGGAAGGGCAGAAGGAAAAAGAGGCTGCTAGATTTAAAGTCCACATGCTACCTGACATAGCCATGAACTCCAGAAAGTTCCCAGTCCAAAAGTGAGTAGGGTTTCTGGACTCTAGTTGACCTCGAAGAGAAGATGAATCTTACAGCTGAGGTGGTAAAACACAACTCTCCTACATGCATTACACTTCCTCAGGTGTAACAAATGCAAATGCAGTTTAACTGGCTTAGTCACAACCTTGCCTACCCTTCTAGTCACAGCAGGGGAAAAATGGGACAAGTATGTCATGGTTGTTGGACTCTTTTTTCCATATCTCCCCAATGTGCCACTGAGCGCGCACGTGGTTGCCTCACTTTCTGCATGTGGCCTTGTCTGAAATAACCCAACACTGCCTCTCAGCATCCCTAGAAT
>NW_010206400.1:0-8802 GCF_000695765.1 Mesitornis unicolor | reverse complement strand
AGGAATGTCCTAGTAGCCCTGCTAGTGACACTTGAAATTGCTTTTCAGGTGACATACCGCTAGAAGTTGCATTCTTCTTCTACAGTCAGTAATTCACTGTGTCACAGTGCTGCAAAAGCAGGGAAGAAGAACAGCAATGAGGACCAGACCCTGTGCAGAGTCACTGCTGTGCACAGCAATGGGCCCAGATCTTTCAGCTCTCTTTAGCTTGGCTCCACTGACTCTGCAGGGCTTTGTGTTTAGTAATTTGCAGACATTGAATGCTGTTACGGATCCCCAAAGTCCAATAGTGGACTTGGGACAACTGATCTCATAAAATAGTACTCTGTGAGGGATTTATAGACTCCTTCCTTTGCAGATATGGGGGCTATAACCTAATCCATCATCCTAGCCTTTCCTTGGTTTTGCTTTTACATATGGGAAAGAAACCCATCAAAACTACTGCTCAGCCAAACAGATACTATTATTCTGGACAATCTGTATATCTGCACAGAGGTTAATAACTGTCAATTCAGAAAATAATGGGCACATCTAGATAATTTCAATAAAAAAATTCTTGGACTACTGCATACTAAAGTCTGACAATTCTTCAACTACAGGAAGTAAATGTCTATATATATAATGTGATTATTCAATTTATTATAAGAAAATATAAGCATTGTGGATCAACCGGTTATCAGAAATGGATTAGAATCAAGAAATCCTAGCGCTGCACATAATGAAACATTGCTATGTAATTTAAAAAAGATGTACAAAATTAATTTTATATTGAATAACAGGATAACTTCATTATGCATTTTATAATAACAGATATTAAAATATCTATCTTGTCCACAATTTGTAGTTTCAGACTCAAGAAAAAAGTCCACATCATTCGGAGAACCACACATACATAACACAAATTAAAATTAAACCATAGGTGTTTTAAATACGTTAGTGTAATAAAGCAGTGTTGGAACATTAATCATTTCTGAGATGCAAATGCACTGATAACTCAAGACGTCTCCCAATTGCTGAAGTTATTCACACCAGAAAAGTCCATCTAGACACATCTCACCAATGCAGGACAAACTGTTATCAGACTTTCCCTGATAATTAAGATGTGCGGCATTTCAACAACACAAGAGCTATTTTCCATTGTCATAGAATGTCTAACCTAGGATAAAGCAGAGGTGCAACAGAATGAACTGAACAGTGCACTGCCAAGAAAAATCTATCTAATATCTCTATTGCACATAATATTGTCGGAATTCTCTATTGTTGCTATCCAATGCTTTGGATGCCACTATAAAAAGATGAGCCCTAAACATATTCAATTTAAAGCAAGGGATACATTGGCCCTTCTGCCTGTCCACTCTCCTCAGATATCAGACAATACAGAGTTACATGAGATTCCCTGGTATCTGCTTTTCTTTTGCATTGAACTCTATCAACAAGAATAAAATTTTAAACTCTTTTACTTAAATGCATTGATTTAATACATGGTGATTAGTACCACAAGTCTCAAATGGAGCCTCCAGTGCCAAAGCAGATTGAATTTGTACTGTATGGGTTGGATAGCTGACATACGGGAGGAATGTAGCTAGTGCACCGTGGAATTGCACAGCATGTGCAGGTGTGGACAACAGACACACTCAGTGGCCATTTAGCAAAAGCTTCAAGACTTCTCACAAATCACAGTCTCAGCACTGAAAGAAATAGATTACTCCTCTATTACTAAATCATTAAACATGGTGGGTCAATGAATCTGTAATGAAATAGAAGATCAGCATTTTATATTAAACAGAAAAGATTTAAATTTGCCTTGAAAGCAAGAGACACGAGTAAGTGGGACAGAAAATGAGTACTTCACTATAATTTTAACCCAAGCAATTGATCTGGACAAACACAACTGCAACATTGAGACTTGAAAAATTCAAAATTTTAAACCTTTTGTTTCATCTAGTTATTAAACTAACCTTGCTAGCATTTGGAGGAATCATTATATGCTTTGGAAAACTTGCTTCTGAATTATGTTAAAAATAAGTATGTCATTTCCTTGACTGGCTTTGGCAGCTTTTTTCAGAGGAAAGATCAAATCAGAGAAGTCTCCTGAGCAAAGGAACAGAGCTGCTTTTTGCAATAGGAACTCAGATGGAGTAGGAACATGGCATCAATCCTACAAGCAGACCTGTCCCTTTCATGTCAGTGACTGACACATCAATTTCTAAGTCTTGAGGGACCCTATGATTTGCTTCCTTGTAGTCTGGTGGTTGTTTTTGTTTTGGGTTTGTTTTTCTTTTTTTTTTGACATTTTTATTCATTGAATCATAGAATGTGTTGGGTTGGAAGGGACCTTTAAAGATCATCTATTCCAACCCCCCTCTGTAAGCAGGGATAATGTTACTAGATTCACTAGAAAATATTCTACTTACTAAAAAATAAAGACAATGAGTGCAATAATATGCTTCTCATTTTCACTTGGTGCACTCCTAGGTTTCTTTCTGCAACATGTCCTAGAATAATCCTATTATTACATTTCTAAAGGAAGTTTTACTTTCTTGTTCACCTGTGTAATATAACAAGCAGCATAAGAGCCATCTATCTTACACACCTTAGATGGTACATGTCTCAGTGGTATCTGAAAAGCATATAAAGGTATAAGAAAGATGTTGAGATTCTGGAGCGTGTTCAGAGAAGAGCCACAAGGATGGTGAGGGCTCTGGAGAACAAGCCTGATGAGGAGCGGCTGAGGGAACTGGGCTTGTTTAGCCTGGAGAAGAGAAGGCTGAGGGGAGACCTCATCACCACCTACAACTGCCTCAAGGGAGCTTGGAGAGAGGTGGGTGCTGGTCTCTTCTCCCAGGTGATGGGGGATAGAACAAGGGGAAACGGCACCAAGCTGTGCCAAGGGAGGTTCAGGTTAGAGCTAAGGAGGAAGTTCTTGACTGAGAGGGTCGTCAGAAGCTGGAACAGGCTGCCCAGGGAGGTGGTGGAGTCACCATCCCTGGATGTGTTTAAAGAGCAGGTAGATGAGGTACTTAAGGATATGGTTTAGGGGGTAGACAGGAACGGTTGGACGTGATGATCTCGGAGGTCTTTTCCAACCGAGCGATTCTGTGATTCTGAAGCAGTCCAGTCCAGGTAAATTTGCCCTGTTACTTAGCCAAATCCTAAATGGTATGCAGTCCCTCTGCTCTTTTTTTCACATGGGAATGAAGCTCAGACCTGTTCTTTAAGATCCATCAACATTTCTTGCCTTCTTTCATTGTACAGAAGGAAAAAACTAAGAATTCTAGGAACAATGTTCCCTTTTCCTGTCCACCCAGGAATCTATATTTGGCAAGATGACAAGAGTGCTTGGTGGTTAGTCAAGGCATCTCCATCATCACAAAAAGAAAGGAGTTCCTAGAACCTCAAACTGCCTTTCCTTATAGAGCATAAGAAGAAATTGCCTCAAAACAAAATATCAGCAGAAAGATAAAGCTTCAGAACAAATCAATAAAATGAACAGTAACAAGCTGATTTTACTGATTCAATAGTTCTGTCTGTTTTCTAAACTCTGCTGAAGTCACTGAAGTTTGCGGTATGTGGAGACTACCTTTAATTTTAGTTCCCTTTCTACATCCAGGAACTCTTTCTAATATGAACCTCAGACCTTTTTCCTGTTTCCTATAATTCTCTCTGGTGCTCTGTAACTTGTTTCATTCCCTGAAACTGCTTGTCATTTTCAGCCTTCAATTTATCATATAAGTAGCAGCAGCAACTCTTTAATTCGTTTTGCTTGAAAAGACAAATCATGGAATATAATGATGCTGATTTATCTATTTTAATTAAAACTAAGAAGCTTGAGAAACAGTGCCTAGCCAAAGTAGTGCAGTATTGAAATATGTAAGTAATTTAATTTTTCCTACTGTTTGTTCTACTGCTGCTACACAAGTATCCTTTCCAGCCATCAGCTCTCATATCTAAATTCTAATTCCAGTGGTATAATTAGAAACTACAGAAATACAGCTGAATTACTTGATCTCTAGGAAAAGATAAGTAATGTGATTACTTTGTATGTATGTATGATTATTAAGCAAATAGCTGTATGGTGTAAGACCAAGAACCGGAAAATTAGCCAAAGTATCTCATTACACAGTATAATTTCTCCAGATGCCCAATTCAAAGTCCATAAAATGTTGTCCATTTTCTAGGTCTTAAAATACATTTCATATACAGATTGTTATTAATTGGATAAACAAGTTTAGCTGTGTTGCATCTTCACTGTCTTTTCAATTTCATATGCAAGCATATTAATATATGCCTTTCATTCCTATTTTTAAAACTTGTGTTTTGCTGAATGAAGACTTACTTTCCAGATTTTCATTTCATCTTGTTTCTTTGCAGTATGTCAGAGGATTGCAAGTAAATCAGTAGCTTTAGTGCTTTTTAAATTTTGAGGAACACATAGAAATAAAATGCTTGCACTTCGATGGAACCTGATGAAATAAGACTTCTCAAAGATCTAACTGACATAGTTTTATCCAAGAATTGCACAAAAATTTATCTATAGATAACGTAAATAATAGGAAATAGAGGAAAATCATTACATAGTCTGCAAAGAAACAAATTAAAATATACTCTACATAGCTTACAATGGAAACAACAGAGAAAAAAAATGCTGCATTTCGCAAAACCCTTCAGTTGCAGGGAAATTTAGTAAATCCATACAAAATCAAGAAATACTATAATCAATTATTTAAGAAAAACAATCATTTTCTAGCAAGCAGAGGCCATACTGAAAAAAAAATTGAAAATATAAAAGTCAAATTAAAATGAAGATTAATTACTTCTGAACTCTTCATCTTTTAACAACAAAAAAAGTTAACATTTCTATAAAGAAATTCAAAGTCAATAACTTGCTTTTCTAAAGGCAGTAGTAACTATATCGTGTTCTTTTTAGCAATTTCTTCATGGAAAGTTTTTTTCCAGGATGGAAGATAACCAAAACTAACACAGAGCTCCAAACTGCTGTCTAACTCATGCCCCAAACCACACACTACAAACTATTCAAACTTCAGCACAAGTAGTTCCATTAAGCTTAATAACTTCTTGTATAAGAGCCTAATGTCCCTTCCAACTCCTAATATTCTGTGATTCTGTGACTGGGCAAAGATTTCTTTAGTAAACTGGAGAATTTGGCTGTTCTTATATAAAGGTAACTCAAACAAAATATAGAAAGAAAATGAAGCAACTGGAAGATATGAATAAATATGGTGGGGCAAAAATTTTCATCAGTTTCCCGCATGCTTGAGCTTTGGGTGCTCAGCATGTGATATTGAAATATAAGATTTAACAATTCACAGAGTTAAAAGGGCAATTCATAGTTCCTAGAAATTACCTCGATTATAAAACACCACCACCCTACTTATTTTTGCACATAATCTCTTCTTAAGATTTGCTACCAACATGACAGGTATTTATGTCTTCCTGTAGATAGATAATGCTCAGCTGACAAAAGGGTGAAGCATTACTGAGAGTTTCCTCATAAACAGCTATAATTCTGCTAAACGGCTCTTATGGGTGTTGTGGACAGCCCAATAATTCTAATAATTTTCTTATTACCAGCTGTTCCTTGCCTTCAGAGTAGCTCAATCACCAACACTCATTTGCAGACTTCAGAAGTGACAAAGAGGAAAGACTATATTGACAATCTACAAGAAATGAACATGATAATAAAGGTACATTAATGTATTAGCGTTGTGGTTTAGGCCCAGTGCATAACTGAGCACCACGATGCCCCAAAAAGGGCTACTCAAAATAAGGACTGGGAGGGTTTCTCACCACTTAAACAGGTCACAGGCAAAAGACAGACTCATCATAAGGAATAAAAACAAAACAATTTTAATTTGTTACCAACATCAGAGTAGAACAATGGGAGATACAACCAGATCTTAAAGTCAAAACACCTTTCCCCCCCCCTCCCTTCTTCCCGGGCTCAGCTTTTGTTCCCAGTTTCTTCACATTCCCCCTCCCACTTTACCTTGAGGTGCAGGGGGATGGGAGTGGGGGTTGCAGTCGGTTTTCACGACATGCTCCTCAGGAATAGGAAGAAACTCAGCCCAATGTTTCTCTCTGCTTCCACGTGGCCCCCTTTCCATAGGGGAGAAAGTCCTCAAAAGTCCAATCTGGGTCTGCCCATGGTCTGGGTCTGCCGATGGTCACAGTTCCCTCACATACGAACTGCTCCAGCACACACTGCCTGGAGTCACAGCTTCTTCAGGGGCAGCCACTGCTCAGGTGGCCCTGCCCCACCAGTGAACTCTATGGGCTGCAGGCAGTCAACCCGGCTCTCACCACGGGTTGCAAAAGGGGAACCTGGGTTCTGCGTCCTCCTCCTCCTCCCTCTCCTTCCCTTCCTTCAACCAACCTTGGTGTTCTTCAAAAGTTGTTCTCGGGCCTCACGCCTTTCTCCACTGCAGGTCTCTTCTGACGGTTCTGAAGATCCCGGCTTTCTCTCTCTTTTTGTTTTTTTGGGATGAAGCTGCAGCAGGGCTTAAGCTTAAGTTGTGGTCAGGGCCTGCCAAGTGCAGCCGGGCAAGGCCAGGGCTGCGTCACACACACCTGGGGCCACACTGGTCAGGGCCAGTGCCAGAGAGAGAGTGAGGCATGCCCTGCATCCCCCTTAAATACCTGAATTCACAGGGGCACTGATTGGCTTGGCCCTGGTCAGAGGTGGGGCTGACAAAGGAAAAAGGGGGAGCTTTTCAGGTAGCTTCTTAAAGGGCCATCTCCATAGCCCTTCCCCTGTTACCAAAGACAACCAAAAACCCCTCACAGAAAACCCAATACAGTAGCTAAAATAAGAGTACTGCTGTTATTGATATAATACATTTTGTTACTTTAAATAAAAAGACAGATACCATTCTGAGAGCACTGAGCATCCAGAACATTAATAACTATAGACAGGAAGTTGCAAGGTTCTGACATTTTCATTTATAATCATATTTCATGGACTGACATTAGGATTTGGTTTCACTCATTCAGAATCTTATTTGAAAACAGTCTTATTTTCAAGAAAAAGCAGGATAATCTGCAAGACAGAAGTGGAAAATGTGTGATATGGGATTTGAATCGATCTTGAACAAACCTTGCAATGTCAGATGTACCAATTGCATTGGCCTATTAAATGCTAAGCCTAAAGTGGATTTAAGCAAAAAAATCCCAACATAGTCAGTGAGCATACAGATAGCATTCCAACACAGACAGAGGAAACAAGAAAAGCTTAACACCATCTTTTTGAGACCTGCTGTCAGTTTATGAGTACACTACTAAATAAAAGAGTTGGTAGATGAGGAATTGCTTCATACAGGCAGGAATTTTAGATGGGACATATTGGAAACACAGCAAAGAGGGAAATCATGGCATGGAAACTATCCCCAGTACACTAGAAGAGGACACTAAAATTGGTTCTCCCCATTGCTATTAGCAGCATGAGATCCTCTGTGATCTTTTCCTCATCCATAGTAGTCTGTGTGCCTCTCGAGTGACAGAAAATGTTTCTCTAATGAGGTCCTATCCATAACCTAGTGATGCCAGTAGAAAATTTCCAGTTAACTTCAACAGACTTCAGATCCAGCACTATCTGTAGAAAGCTTTATTCTGAAGTGAGAGTTCCAAAATACACCGAGACTCATTGAGATTATTCTTCATCTTGTCAAGGAAGGTAGAAGAACAGTAGGAAAAAAAGCATGAACAGCCACAGCTGATTTGCACCTCTCATCTCATTGATAGTAACAGTTTCAGCTGCTGAGGGATCTTTTCTCTTTCTCATGTCATGCTGCTACTTAGGGCACATGCATAATGTTTTCTTTTATTTTGGTTAATGCTTATTACTAATGTATGTAACATGTGGTAGCCTGTTATAAATTCAATTAAATGTTAATGTAAACATCTGCTTAACTTCATTTGTATACTGATATATCATGTTGAGAACTAAAATTGTTACCCTATGAGTTGTTTTAACATTACGCACCTCTCCAATGAGAGAGTCAAGGGAAAGGTAACTGTTAAATTGACAGTGGACAGTTACAAACTTCTCTAAATCACTGACACTATAAAAGATGTCTGTATCAAGGCAATTGAGATTAAAGTTACAACAGTCAAAACAATTCCTGCATGTCTCAGGAGTACCGACGACTATTAAAAGCATAAATACTAACCTCAAAGAAAGTGCACTGTGAAGTATCACAGCATGTGGAAAGAGGAGACCGAAGCCACTTGTATGGACAGGAATGGTTACACTCACCGGACATTTTCAACTTGTCAAAAAAAGACAGTTCTCAGACACAATCACAGGTCTGTCACAGAAGAGTCATGCTCAGGAAGCAGCATCTGAGAAAAGCACAGAAACAATGGTTTGAGCTGTCACAGAACATGTAAGCAGAGACAGAAATGGTCAAACCAGCAACAGCAATCTTGGACTGTGAAGCAGTTTTCTCTCAATTTGAGAGAAGCTAGGAATCATTAGAGGAAATATGCTGTGTTCTACCATACATTAAAACAATGATCAGCTACCTCTGAATTCAATTTTAATGCCTGATTTCAGCCAAATTATCTAAAAATTAAACAGAGCTTTAGAAAGCAGAAAAATATTCACTTGGACTACTCATAGAGGGATGACAAGAATACCATTAGTCACATCAAATACAAGAGCCATCCACAACTACTCGGCATGCTGAAAGCAAGAAGTGTTTCCACTACACAGTGTAGTCTGTAAAAGTAACAAGTTGAAAATTAAATTACTGACAGATCACAGAATCACAGAATATCAGGAGT
>NW_010206399.1:167754-174656 GCF_000695765.1 Mesitornis unicolor | reverse complement strand
CGGGGAAGCGGGGGCGAGAGCGGCCGCTGCCTCGACCCTTCTGTCCGGGGAGACTATTTTGGGTCCAACATCAGCGACAAAATACCCCAAACAAGCTCCAAAACTAACCACAAAAAACCGCACAGGGATCTTTAAAGGCCCTAAAATAAATATTTTATTTTTTAAGAGGAAAAAGCTGCAAAATCTGCAAATTGAGAGTTTAATTCTGAGATTTAAATTTTGTTACGGTGAGGAAAAAGCCTGCATACCTATCTATACATAAAATATTTACCAGTTTCAGTTGCTATGGCTGTCCCAGAACCATTGGGGCACAGCTGGACAGTCCAGGTGGTACAAACGCTGCTCTGCAGAGGAGTAACTGGGATGTGTTACTCCACAGAGGAGGTATTTGAAAAAGTGGTGAGTGGTGGCAGCTATCACAAGAGCTGTACTGGGCCACTGGTCCCTATGAAGTGATTGAGACAGTTAAATAGCATCTAACTAACACAGAAGGCATACCAATATATTAAAATAACCACAGTTTCAGCAATGTAAATCTGGGTGCTTTGGATCTGTGACTCCTCTGAGCTTTCCTTATCCTTCTGATGGCTGCTTGCACAGAATTTCCTTCTCGTATTTCAGAGTTATGTTCCTTCTGCTTTCCTGATCAACTCGATTCCTTAGGTGGGAACCTTCTTCCATTTTTGTCTCCTTTTAGATTTCTCCAAATGCACAGCAGTTCTGCACACAGCCCTTAGTACTTTCAGGCTGGTATGCTTTTTTTTTTGGTAAAGTCAGCACAAATCTTACAGCTGTCAAAAGCCATAGGGGAAATGAACACATGAATCCATTATGAACTCTGGAGAAAATCCCCCTACAGAATCTAGGGCATCATGAGCTAAAATGCTGATACCTGTGGGATTGCTCTCCCCACCCTGGCCTGATAGTGGTACTGTGGTGCAAAACACAATTTGGGGTCAGGGTGGCGCAGGCAGGGGCTGCCCAGCTGATAGACCAGGATGCTCTAGTTAAAGATTACAGAGAAAAGGAAATACTGAAGTAATAGTGATACGAGTGAGGTCTTGGACTCACAAGCAGTCCCAGAAGTTTGGGAAGGTATTGCTTTGATGTAGAGATTGAAAACCAGTGATGCTGCACTGCAGGAATTTTTTAGTTTGTTAAAAGGTATTTCAGTTCCAGATCCAAATGCTTCAGTATAATGCTTCAAAAAGTAGATAGCTAAAGATATCATACATTTTGTAAGAGAAAGACGTTGTCCTGATCTATTAGATTTCTTTGAAAAAGTTTTAAAGAAAATTGGCCTACTACACACACAACAGTGAAATTCAGTGACCAGTGAGAGGTAGTTTCCAGAAGGAGACAGCTTTTAAAAGCAAGTAAATAAATCTGAGATAAATCATAGAAAAATACTTACTGAGCATACCCATAACCATTTTTTATAAAAGGTTTAGATACAATGTCATTTTTAATGAAATAATACAATTAAGAGCAAATACACTGATCTGCTTATGGTGCTGACCAAAGCTGTGCTGGTGGCTCCTGGCTCTCCTTGGCGAAATAGATGGGCCTGTGTCATTGCCCTGTACAGCAGGTTCGCTCTTTGGGCAGGGAATATGGGTTTGTTTCATGTTTGTGGAGTGCACCCTGACAGGTGCTTGTGCGTACTGTAGTAATGAAAATAATAAATAACAAGTATTTTCCTATTCCAGTAGAAAACTGCACGTGCTAAGCCTGCTTAAACTCGCAAGAGGGAGAAAACCACTTGTTAATCTGCTTTCTTTTCTTCTTGTTTAAATAAAACAGTTTTTCTCCAAAAAGGAAACAGTGCCTTCTGGTGAATACTGTTTTACTGAGTGGATTGCCTGGATGTGTTTGTAATTTGTACTAGGAAAAAAGAAGAAAACAAACCGATGTATTGTCAGGTCAGTTTTGACTGTTATGATGAATGATTTGTGAATTTGCTTACACAGCCCATAGAATCTCATTGCATAGTTTTTGCATGAATTTTATGCAAAACTTCTGAATGAGTTAAAACCTAGTAATTGAAAACTTATGGTCTTGGCTAAAGGACTTAAAGTGGATGATAATTTACCATAGGGAAACTGTTCCTGTTCCTATGGGTTGACTGAGAAGCTGATGCTTAGGCTGGGGGAGTTGAGGCAAAGCTTCTGTCCCAGTGGCTCTGCTGCTTCAGACTGATGCTGGGTGATGTGCTGCTCATCTGGAATCATTCCTGTCCCTAGGAAAACCTGGAAGATTATTTTAGAGACTGAAATTTAAGGCTGTTAATTAAGTTAAATGAGATGAATCTCATCCTAAATAATCCTCCCAAAGCACTTTGGCCAGTTACTAAACAATGCTGGATGCCTTTTATGAGATTCCTAGTGTCCTGACTCCTGCTGATGTCCGAAGAGTTGGAAGACCACAGAGCAGGACTCCATGAAAGAGCTAATATATTTTTATTTATTTTTTTTTAACTGATGGGGAAATTTGTGTTTATTCTGTGAAATATTTTCACCTTGTCTCAATATTGCATGAAGATACTCAGCACTTCATAGGAAGTGGCCTTGAAAGGGTATTTATCATGTGCTAAAGATTATACACCAAGCGAGCAATAGCGCAGAGACCAGAATTCTTTTCTTTTACCAAAAATATCTTCCCACGAAAGTGGAAGAACAAGCTGCAGGTTCCATCTGCTTCCTCACGTGGAGAGATCCAGCAGGTCCTCCAAAGGACACCTTCTGTTTTCCTCGGGACTCGGCTTCGTTTGAAGAAACACCACCAGAATGCTTAAACTAGTGCCATAAAAATACTTAGGCAACCAAATGCTGCCTTGAATCCTTGTTTGAAGGTTTTATTCAGCATTCAGATGTTCACACCCATAAACATTCGTGTTCCGGTTTTCTTTTTAGGTGCACTTAAACTTACGTGATAGTTTTTAATTTTTATATAAATGGAAGCAATACAAAAGACAATCTTCAAGTAATTTTTTTTAATTTAGCATTTTGTTTCAGACACAAAAACACCCTGAACAAATGATCTGCTGGTCTGTTCTGTTTTTCACTGTCTATATGTTGAATGCAGGATATATCCTATGATTATCTATGCATCTATGTGGAAATCAGGAAGCCATTGATCACTATACAAGACCATATTTGCATTTTCTTGTATGCTGTCCATTTTTATATTGAAATCTCAAAAGCCAGTCTAACACAAAGAATTTTGTATTTTTAATACCATGGAAACATATTAAACATTCCCAGCACTAACAGAAAAAAAGATTTTAGCTGAGTGTAACCTTTTTGGGCTGGGGGGATGGGTCCTTTAACAGTATGTTAACTAGGCATCTGTGTTAACTAGGCATCTGTGATAATGCTCTGCTACAAACTCTGGGGACTCCTGCATGCCTTAGGTGGAGACTGAAGGGGCAATAGGAGACAATGTGCCCTCATCTGAATATGAGCAATACTGAAAACCAGTGAAACTCTGAAGACAGACTCTTTACCTGCTCCTTCTGTTTCCTGGTAGTGATTTATTGTAAAAACTTGTTACCCAAATGAGAAGGAAATGATGGTGACTTCCTCCAGCGAGGCTGGCTACCAAAGCTGGGGTCAAGAATACACTGCGAAAAATGACCTGGGAAGAGGAGCTGCTGTTCTCCAGGTGCTGCCGTTGTGTGCGCATCCCTCTGTCCATGCTCCAGCTCTGCATGCTCTGACGTGCATCGTGTCTGCAACAGGAGCCAAGTTGAACAATCACTAACGAGAATATAACTGAGAGTTTGACATGCTTAAACAGGTCACGCAAAGCTTTCAATCCTGCTTTTATTCTTTCCTTGCTCAGGAACAGTGCATGTCTTTTACTTTCAAGCTACCTTTGATAGATTGGTATACGGATTTTAAAATTGTATTATTTTTCGTTATTCTGAATTTAAACAATTTGAGGTTTAGTCCTATGACCTAGACTAAGTTTCTTGTAAATTCTACATAAAGTAAATCACTACAGCCAGTAAAACTTTTCCTTCTGCAAAATAAGCCTTCAGGTTTTAGTTCTTTTTGAAGGACTAAAGAGACCTGCCACCTGATTACTCCTTGTTCCTTCAGTTCTCACTGCAGGGCGGTTTATGTGAGCAGGCTTCAGCTGGCAAGCTTGTATATTGTTCATGTCCTCTTGGGCTGTCCTTTCAAGGAGCAGCAATCTGGAAGTCTGGTGGCAACGCTGGGAAGTCAGCAGAGCGGATGATCTGTTGGATTAGTGTTCCTCCCTGCCACTGCGATCTGCCTCGCTGCGCACAGTCACTCTTAGCTAATGCTGAACTCAAAATCCTGGTTCTTGGGCCAACTTGCAATTTTGTCTGAGTTACAGTGTATGAGAAAGGCACCTGTTTGGATCGAGGAGCTGCGTTCCAGCTCACATCTGCTACTGGTATCTAGAGGACTTCTAAAAGATGGCATAGGTTAGAGCAGTCGCCCTGCTGCAGTGAGGGAAGGGAAGGAGAGCTGAAACACAGTGCTTTGGCTCCTGGCTCCGAAAAGCAGAAACCCAAATCTGCAGGGAATCTGGGCCAATGTGTTCCTCACACTTCAGATGGCAGTCCCACTCGTTCCTCACTCCGCAGGCTGCGCCGTGCCAAGGTTTCGCAGCTGCTCGCAGTGCCAAGGGTGTTTCCCAGTTTGCCCCGCTTCCCCAGCGGGTAAGAGTGGCTGGCTTCAGGGCTGCGGGACTGCGAGCTGGGAGTATTTCCATGTACAGCCTTTTTCATGAAAACATGTTCATCTGCTGAAACTGAAAGTCTCTGTACAGAAGAGTTGATTTTGATGAATTCTCTATTTAAAAAAGAAGGCATAAAAAAGGCTCAGCAGATTTGAGAACATATGGGGTTTGATTCTCCACTGTCTTACACATTGTGCCGTTATTTACGATCTGACAAAGCAGATGTAAAATGCAACCTCACTGCCTGGTTAGGATTTGCCTTCACTCACTTACGAGTATGACTGAATGCACAAGATTAAAAAGCCTGGTGAACCACTTCCCTGCTGGTTTTCCTGATCCTTTGTTACCTGCTTTTGACCACCATGATACATGGGTTTACATGGTCATCCTCTACTGAATTCTTTCTCTTTTGCTTTGTCTTCCCAGCCTTCTCCTGAACCATTCTGCACTACTGCATCCCAGGTATTTTGAAAGGAATGCATATTCAGAAATTGGAACGGGGTGGGAGGAACAAGGGAGATAGTGATTTTCCACGCATTGTGTCAGCAATGGAGGAAGATGATCCTTTCCCTTCCTGTTAGCACCAGTGCCTACACCTGAAATACCACATTCCATTCTGACATCCCACAACCAGAAAAAAATGATATGAAAGAAAAAAGAATGAAAGAGAAGAGCAGTAAAAGTGATTTGGAGCTAGATGGACACTGACTTGTGCGGAAAGAGTAAATTAACTTTAAAAAGTTTGGACAAAGGCTTGCCCAAGGAAAAGGCTACAGAAGATACCTCTGTTTCAAAACAGACTGTAAAAATTACTGAAGAGGGTTATAGCAGTTCAAGGTGGGTAGAGTTGATGGGATAAAATGCAGAAAAGGAAGATTGCATGCTTGATATAAAAATTAAGCTTATCTACACTGTGGAATTGTCTCCTTAGTATACTGTATTAGTGGTAGTTTACAGTACCTAGTTAAAGGTACCGTACCTAGTCTAGGTGATCATGCTCTAGTAGGGGGGTTGGACTGGATGATCTTTCGAGGTCCCTTCCAACTCCTAATATTCTGTGATTCTGTAAAGAAAATACTTCAGAATTCACAGTGGGTTCCCTGTGCTGTAATCAGCTGAATAAACTAGTGAAGACATGACTCTAATACATACTTATATTTCTGCCATGCTTGAAAAGAGGCTCAAAGACCACAGTGGTAGGTGGGTGTCTGTAAATCTGTGTGCATGAAGGGCAAATCTTTGACTTTTCCTGACTGCTTCTCACAGCTTTGTAAATCTCTTTCTCATACTTCATAGTTGTCAACACTTACGGGTTTTGTGCAATTTCTCAATATTGCTTCAATGCAGGAACCTTCTCACTCAGGTCCAATCTTTGTATCCCTTGGAAGTCCACTATCATAAATCTGTAAGTCCATTATGGTGACAGGTGGAAATGTGAAGGGAGTTAATGGAGTGATTGAGTGTTTTGAAAGGAATGCAAGTCCTTATTTTTCCTTTCTCTGTTGCTATGGTGCCATGGCCAAGAATCACAAGGTCCTCTGCAATTATTTGTAGAAGAAGAGGCTGTTCTGGCACTCTCTTTCTAATAAAATCAATGTCAGGATCAAAGCTTTCTCTGTCCAAGTTCACATGTTTAAAAATACACTAGTTTTAAGGATTTAATGCAATAATGAAACATGATGTGTTTCATCACCCGCTCGCCATTGAAAGTTAATGTTACTGGGATTACTGAACTATTTTAGTATCCTTTATGGGTACTACATGCATTTTACATTATAAAGTTGGTTAGAATTATCAGTTTGATGTCATAAATTGTTTGAGGTCTGCCCCATTAGGTTAATTATTCCTGAATATAAACTGGAAAGAACTTCAGTGCCAGAAAAAGACCTGAAGTCTTGTTATGGCATTGGAGCAAAAGTCCGCACCTCATTTTGTCTCTTACGGTAGCCAACACAGGTTGCTGAAGACAAACATTAAATTCCATGCATACCATATATATCCATTAAAAAGAATGGAAAAAATGGAAGTCAAGCAGTGAACCTAATTAACCCAGTTACATTCTGTGACCAAACAGAGGGAGAGACATGAGAATAAAGGAGGCAAAATTCTAAAAAGTATGAATTTGTAGTTTTTGAACATAAGAAACAGAAAGCATTTGATTTTAAAAAAATATATTTTTGAGCTATCTT
>NW_010206399.1:150254-167736 GCF_000695765.1 Mesitornis unicolor | reverse complement strand
TGAGAAGACAAAGTATTTGAACATTTTTCTAAGATAAATTATTTTTTTAATCCATTGTAGTCATGAAATTCTCTGGCAATCTGAATATATGTATTAATGAATATTTATTAAAATAGGTATTAAAGAATTCAATACTTCCTACTCTTAAAATTCAACAGATGCCCCAATGCTAAACATGTTAGTTTCAGATTTCAATGTTTGTAATGTACTTCAGAACCATAGTGCATGCTTGATGTTGTTGAATAAACTCTTAGAAACATGCTTGCACAAAATACGTCCTGCAGATGAAGTTGTCAGCTTGTTTCTTCGTTTTATTAGGGCCTCCTTGTGCCATATTCACAGAGTAAAAGTGCCTTGAAGAGGGTAAAATGGCCTTCTGAAGCTCTTTCCATTCTGTGGGTGCAGATGGAAATGTGGTATGGACACGGGACACTTTGAAGGGTGGTACTACTTTCAGGGTGAGCCATGTATACCCACAATTTATTTCACAGGGATTGAGGAGAGCAGGAATTATCTGAAATGGCTCTGGCTCACTTTTGGGACAGAACAGTCATAGTCTACAGCGCAGACTAAGGCTCTTGGTCTGCATGTCCTTTTCCCTACTGTCATGGTTTAGGGCTGGGCTGGCCACTAAATCCTGGACAGACGCTCTCTATTAACCCCTCTCCTCTCCCCAGAAGGGAAGAGAAAAGAGAATAAGGGAGAGAGACTTTATGGGTTGGAAAATAAAGCTAACAGGTTTAATAAAACTATAATACTAATACTAGAGGATAATGATGTAAATAGGAAAATAATGAAATATATACAGATATGTACAAATATATATACAAACCAATATAAAATCTTCCCCCCACCCTCACCCCAGTGACGAATACGTCACCAGAGGCTCTGCAGAGCAGGGCACTGGAAATGGCCCAGACTGAACTCTGCAGCAGTGGGAGCTGATGCAGGAACACACGAATCAGGATCAGAGGCAGATGAACCAGCAGGCACTCAGACCTTGACCGCTGCAGGATTGAGATGGACAGAAGCGTCTGAGATGGAAGGGCTCTAAGATGAAAGAAACTCTCGCTGGTCAGTTTTGGGTCCGCTTTTCCCCCGTAGGTGCAGACACGGCACCCATGGTGAGACGGTTGGCCTTGAACATTATCAGTACACGCTGTCTGGGAAAAAATATGCTGCTAGTTTTCAGCAAGTTCAGCCACTTAAAAGAGACTGAGCCAAAAAGTAAAATCACTAAATAGAAAATTAGTTCCATTTAGCTCGAAACAGGACAGCTACTGTTCATACCCCAAAAAGGTAAAGGGAATAATAAATTAAAATAAATAACTGAAAAAATGCCTTCCAGTTGCTGATAACGTCAAGGCAATACACACACACAGATATGGGGGTTCCCCTAAGTGAAAGAAATCTGATTCTACAAGTTACAAACTTTTTCCAAAGACAGAATTAAAGTATTTTTGTTATGCAATGTTGAAACAAACAAACATGCCCCAATGCATCACTTGAAACACAGCAGAGGGGGGAATAGGTGGCAGTGTCACAACCACCAGGCCAACAGAGCCTCCAAAGGAGGTGACACAAGACAGGGTAACTAAGGTGTTCTTGCTGAGGCCTTCCTTGAAGAGTTTTATGACATGAAATTAAATCTAGGCAGGCAAAAGTTGCTTCTTTTACAACTAAGTAAAAATATTCTGAAGTTCAGGATGCTGATACCAAGTAAATAATAATGACATTTTAAAGTTAATGTGGTGCCAGGGAAAATGGCCAGAAAGCAGTTGTTAGGGTGGTTAAATCATCTTCAGGTCATACTGGGGAAAAAAAATCCCCCTAAAGTTTTCAGTGCTGGGTATGTTTTATTGCTTCTAATATAAATTTGCTGATGATAGTTTTTCCCATAACTTGGAACTGATCACAATATAAATTTGCTGATGATAGTTATTATCATAACTGGGAACTGATCACGCTGGGCATGGAGGTCTTGGATGCATTTAAGCTGGGCTAAATGATACCAGGCTGTGAGTGCTTTCTTGAATGGAAAACAGTTTCAGTATTTAATAGTAATTTTAATGTGAAAAAGCCAGTTTTCAGTATTTGCAACAATACGGCTTGTTACATTTATATATTCCTATTCCAATGAATAGGAACTGCATAATACCTTGACATTTTTGAGGCTACAAGCAAAACTTTTTTTAACATTTTGCCATTCTGCAGTGACAGAAAAGTAACTTGCTCACTTTTTTGCACTTTCAGTATCTCATTTATTCCTTCCAGTCAACTTGATCTTTCTGGCATGCTTGGGCAAACTGCAAACTCGTGTACCTTTACAGAGCGGCTGCAAGCCAGGGAGCAGAACCAGCCGAGATAGAAAAGAACAAGGGCAGGATGCATTCATTTGTTCTCTTCTGTGTTTTCAACTGAAACGCAAAAAGTATTACAGAGATAATCATCTACTGCTTTTACATAAAGTAGAGGCAGCTTTTATATATGCCATGACAGCTGAATCTCCAGTCAGTTGGCATTTTGTCCAGCATCTAGTATCAGTTTGAAAAATGCCCTCACTTTGCCAATCTTGCATTGCCAAGTCACAGTTCAGAGTCGCAGGAGAACAAAGGCAAATTCAATAGCTGGAAAAATACAAGAGAAGAAAGACTGGCCTTGGACAAGGTTTCATTTAATGCTGCTAGGAGCTCTAGCGCTGGCTAAAGCTGTTTCAAAAGCCTGAATTCTTCTGCTCTTCCATCAGGAAATAATATGTTAGTGTACCTCAAACCCACTGGAACCACCCAATGGAAAACTAGCTATATAATGCACACACTGCCAGATGCTGGTCTTTGTAGCTGTGGCTAGAGCTACAAGTGTCTCAGCTAACCTGCTTCGAGATAATTCTGGTATCTCTAGCCTTACAGTGAAAGCCGCAGGAAAGATAAAGGCTCTTCTAAGTTTTGTTTTCAGACTGACTGATATTAAGCCCAAGTTTCCCAGTCTCTAAGCCTTGTTGGTGTTTTTGAAAATCATACCCATATTCTAGCTAACCTACCAAAAACATACCTGTTAGTTGGTACGTAATCTGTAGAGAGGGTCTTGACACTTGGGACAATAATGCACACATTAACATTAATGGGTATTCTTAGATGCTCTGTTCCCTCTCCCCACCCCTTACTTTTTGAGGGCAAACATGATTGAAAGTTGATGGAGAAAATTATTTTGGAAAATAAATGACAGGCTGATTTTAGCTGATCTTTAAGCGTGCATACAAGATGTATGTTTTGGAAAACACTTAAGATACAATCGTACACTGATATTTCCTGAGCACATCCTTCATTCTCATGGGACATGTCTTTTCAAAATTCTCCTTCATGCATACTTCTCTATGACTTTGCAGATTCTTAGCATCATACAAAAAATTCCTTTCTCCCATGTAAAGTTAATAAAGGGCTTCAGAAGAAGACAGAGAATCAAACGTGGGTCTTCTGGAATCAATGAAGAACTGCAAGTGTCATTAACATCACCCATAATCAACAGAGCCAAAAAACTTCCTTCATTACAGCAAAGAAAAAAAATGTTGACCATGTCATCATGGACATTTCTGGACAAATCTTGTCTGATTCAGTGAATTTGTGACAGTGATCAAATGCAGCTTGCAACCCTTTGTCATTCCCATTGACTGAAACTGAGGTTTCACAGACTGCATGAGAAGCATATAGCTCCTTGGGCAATTTGGCAATCATCATGTGGCTTCCATCCCTTGTATCCCCTGAAAGCTCTGAGTGCCCCTCAGCTTCCCACCAGGAGTTTCAACTCTTTCTTGTTCCGCTCCTTCACATACAGAGACCTGCATGGCCATAACTGACTCTTTGGCTTGTGTAAGTGCCATCTGTCCCATGAACATTTCTCAGATCACAGCTTGACTTGTCTTTTACGCCCACATAGAGGAGACAGAATCACAGAATCACAGAATATTAGGAGTTGGAAGGGATCTCGAAAGATCACCCAGTCCAACCCCCCTGCCAGAGGAGGATCACCCAGATCAGGTCACACAGGACCACGTCCAGGAGGGTTTTGGATGTCTCCAGAGAAGAAGACTCCTACTTTTGTCTTTCAGGCTGAACAAAGGGTTTGGCATTTTCAAGGATGCTCTTAAGATCCCACTTCTTTTCAGTGGCAGCACATTACCACCTTCCAGGAGCACAGGATGACTGCCAGGACTACTGGCCACAGCTTCATCAACCAAACATTTTAGTGACTTGATAGACACTAACAGTTCCCCAAAATCAGATGGATTGCTTGTGTTTTGCCTGAACTCTCAGGACTTCATTCGGTGTCTCCTAAATCTCTTTGAAAATCCCAAATAAACCCTGGCTGTATGGTGCCTGCTGATGGAACATCACTTACTTATATATTTGCCTTGAATTGTGTGTGATAATTTTTGCAAAGCATTGACCAGTGTAGAAAATGAGCCTGTGTAAGTAGAGAGGGAAAACATCTGCTGAAAAACTCTCAGTAAAAGGCTAGGACTGGCATTTTAACCAAGATGTGCACAAGACAGACAATGCTGTAAAGTTGTGAAAGCCACAGGAAATGTGATGTTCTGCAGATGTTTTTAATGGGAGCAGAAGCACTGTAGAAATGTTTTAATCTGATTACACAATTACTTATGTTGCAAGCCCAGACTTAAATAGTTTTCCAATTCAGACAGGATGAAGAAATTTGCAGGTTTTATAGTTGACACTTACACTGGTAGAGATACAGAACAGGAAAGCTACAACAATCGTTTTGTTATCTCAAATCTTTTTCAGTTTTCTCAAAGGCAGTTTAACTCTTCTCATTATTTCTTCCTCAGTTAAGGCCTTTGTTTGTTTCCTTCAGGTTAATTGATAATAGGCTAATGAATAATCCCTTAGCATGTGAATTCAGAGTCTGATTTTGTGAGAAGATTAATTCCTCCATTCAGAAAAAAAAACACCCAAGACTTTGGCAAATGCTAACCTTGTTGTGGTTCCAGATGTTTATTGTAAGTAAATAAATACTCAAGTCAGGGCTTTTTTTAGGGACTTCTAATTATTTCTTGGTTACTGAGATATTCTTGTCCCAAGTACTCACAGTTGGTGCTTTTACAAGGTAAATTTATACTCTTTGCAGACTCCTGATGAGTAGAATAGCATTACTTAAAAATGAAGGTTCTATGTATAATATCAAAATATCTCCCTTGGGGATAGCGAAAAGATGGAATTAGCATTTCCTGTTGTTGCCTAAATTTTACTATTCAGTGTATGAGGCAAAAAGTATATCTATATAGTGAGTTACACTTATTAAATGTCATGTCTTACCTCACCAAATGTAGTCTTAAAGAAGGCTTATTCATTGTTCAGGCAATGCCTTTAATAGTGAAACATGAATGGGAAGAATGTATTCTGTAATTACTTTTAAACGGCACCTTCATCTTGGAGAAAAAAAAAAGTGCTGTAATTATTTAATCTAAAAATAAAGATAATTCGTAGAAAGCCATACTGAGTGTGTGAAAAGGTCAAATTTTGAGCTTTAGAATAAAAGAGAGCTTAATATGTCTAGACACATGTTAATTGTGTATAGCAGAGGTCTTTAGTTGGATGGGGAAGAGAACTAGGTTTTAATTCAGTTAATTAAAAAATGATCTTACCTCAAAGCTTGGAGTAGACTTGAACAAATAATCTTTTCTTTGTTTAAATTACATTTGCTAAAGGTTGAAACTTGTTTTAAGCAGAGATGTCAAGTGAATTTTGAGAGTAGTATTTTTAGTTGGTTAAGCCTGATTGACTTTCTGTATTTCAGTGTTTGGCTTGTTTATCTGCAGTAATAAAACACTTCTGGGCTTGGAAAACTAACCTTTCTTGTATTGATACTATCAGGCTGGTTTATATTTTTGGATTAGTACTAAACTACTTTCTCATGGATCTATACCGCCTCTGTGTAAATGAGCACGGGGCCATGTATGGGACCACATAGCTCCATCCTATGTGGAAGGGAGGAGAACCACAGCAGAAAGCCTTTGCACTGGGATATCTTAGGCTGCAACCTCAGCCACTACACAAGTTCCCTTTTTTGTACTAGCTGCAGTGACATTTGCCTACCTGTAACCGGTCCTGATGTGTAACATGGAAATGTTGTTTTTTCCTATATCTACAGGAAAATCTATAAGTTACGTTGGACTGTTCCATGCACGGTCAGAGAGCTTTGGCAATCAACAAAGTGACCACACTCTGTAAGTTTTAAGTCAATCAGAACTTTCTATTTCATTCAAAATTCATCACTTCTTTTGTTTCCTATACTGTTTGTTTCTTACTGACTTGCTGAAGCTGTTTTCATTTCTTTTGCATACCAGATTGCTTTGACTGCGTTAATGTAGGAATGGAATATACTATTTTCTTTTTTTTGCTATAAGCATGTCCTATAAAATACCTGTCAGAAAATACCTGAGAATCCCAGAGATGCATTATGTGGAGCAGAAGTAAAAAACTCGCTTTTGATGAAATGGGTGGAAATTATTTCAGGTGCAATGTTAAATGCAAATTATAGAATATATTATTTTGCTTACAAGCTGGTCTTTGCATAAACACAATAATGTGAAAATAAGGAAAAGAATTATTTTGGCAGCTTAAATGACTTGTTTACTGTTTATTTTTGAAAAGTTAATATCTTTGAATATTTTCCACTTTTGATGAGGCAGTTTTTATCATGTTCTTTTTTGCTAAAGTAGCATTTCTCCAACCTCAGATATGACTCCTATTATAGTTATGATAGACTTAATTATAGGAAGAGAATAACTCTGCTGGGTCAGAATGGATTTAAAATTACAGAAGCTGCTTGACTAAATTTCAATGCTGATTCTACAAACAGCTCCATATGTTACATTTCCATTCCTAGCTGAGTCCCATGAAGCGAGCTGCACTCTAAACTGGGAACAGTCTATGCAGAGACAGAAAGATCAGCCCTCTACTAGCATTTGTATCAACTGAAATATTTCTACTTGCCTGTTAATCAGTGTAAGAAATCTAGATCCCTGGAATAAATGCCATGTGTCTTTCTCACCTCACAAGAAAATTTTACTTTAGGAGAATAGGTAATGACTAAGAAAGGACTACAGGTTCTGTTTAAAACAAAACAAAACAAAACACCAAACAATGAACTATCCTGCTTTCTTCCTCTGGAAGACACTGATTTCCATTCAAGTTAGTGCAGAGCAATTTTAACCCATTCCTATCCCTTATTATCTTCTCCCCTCCATCTCTGGACTTTTCTGGGAGCCTGATTAAAGCTGTTCACCAGATTGCATTGCTTTGGTCACACCATTTTATTATTGACAATGTTCCTTTTTAATACTTTGGTATCCTAAATATGCCTATAACTTTCATGGCTCTCTGATACTCCCCTTATGGACAAAGTAGCTCTCCAGCTGGTTAAAAGCTTCTGTGAGGATGTGTAGAGCATCCTGGAGATGTCCAATGCTTTTCCTTAAATCGCCATAGAGAACAGCCCCTGGACAGTGTAACAGATGCGTTAAGTACGAATATTTCACAGTAATCAACAGATTTATGAACCCAGTTGGATCAGTGTTTGTTATTATCAGCATTTCTCACAGGATAGCTTCAAAACTTACATTTTGAACAAGCCAACAGTTATAAACTTGTGCAATTTTTTTCCTTTTTTCATTTTTATCTAAATCCTTCATAAGAAGTATTGGGAATTATGTGTTTATCTTACTTTAGAGAAATAAAATGTTGACATAACTGGGCATGGGGGATAGCTGTAATGGGAAACAAAAAAGTATTCTGAGGTAAAATGGCTTGTGAAGGACTCATAGCTGTAGTCCTTTGAGTCTACTCCATTCGCTTAGCTGCACGTAGAAAGTCTGACTAGCACTGGTGTATAGGATTATAAGATGTATGTATGTATGCCTGAACTATGCACAAACACCATAAATACCTACCTGCTGCATGATTTTAGTACACGTATTAGTAACAAAGACCAATCAGACACATTACAGAGTCACAGACCTGAACTTTTCCCAGCAGCTATAGTCTTACGGGGAGGCTGTTGTGTCCCCCAGGAGGCAACTGCCTTTCTCTCTCCTCACCCAAGCAGTGTGGGCAGCTGTTGGTAACCTGGATTCCTTATTCAGGAGCATTAATCTTTTCCATGCTCCTCTTGCAGCATAAGAGATGCACCGGGAGTAATCTCTCTTGCGTTGAGAGAAGAAATTACCCTCGTACCAGTTTTCCAGGTGCATGAGGCAGATGCCCAGCATTTCATCTGTGCTGTTATAGACATTGCTGTGCTTGCTGTCCAGAGGTAAATACTGATAAATGCCATGTAAGCACGATATAGAATGAATCACTGCTGTTCATTAGAGTGACCGAGCACTCTGTTGAAGGTAACAAACAGGATGACATCGGTTCATACATGCTCAGGAAAAAGTCCTGAGAACACTTTTATGCACTTTCTTTCATTGCATACCTACATTGTGGGATCTGAGAAAGGTAGACTGTCTGAGTTCACTGCAGATTTTTTTTTCTACTTCCTTGACTGATGGGAGAATAATAGTTTTGTTTATCTTCTGCTGTTCCAGGCAGCTGGTAATTCCCATTCTGCTTTTCTCTCTAGATTGTTTTTTCCTTCTGCAGGACAGATTGGAACCACAGACCTAATCTTCTCCTACTCTGTATCCTATGCAGCCACTTACAGGTGTGTGCATAGTGTCACCTTACCAAAACAGCAGTGCTTCACAGAGATATAAATTAGAAGGTACAAGCAGTACAAGCAATATAAAGAGCAAGATAGGAGATAATCAAGTCCCAGGGAGAGAGAGAAACTATGTGTAAGTCTTATACCATCTGGACATGACTTTTTGTGAGTGCTTATGAGTTTAAAATATCCATAGGTGCTGAGGCATTCGAAGGTTCAGCGGCATATGCCATTTTAACGCGAGGAGCAGCTGAGTCCCAGATCAGAGATTTAGTAGCTGTTAAAGGAAGATACTCCTTAAGAGACTGGAAGAGACAGATTAAGCTTCTTACTTTTCAGAAGCTGCCTTTATAAAAGAAGTTTTCTGTTATTTTTCTTCCCCTCCAGCCTCTCCTTTGCATAAAGGTATGCCAGCTTTGGTGTTTGGCTCCATGTGAGGACAGGGAAAATGTGGTTGTGCAAGGATGTTGCCTGTAATACAGAGCTCTTTGTTTGAAGGGGTTGAGAAGAAGTTGGCTGTAATCTGCTCAGGCTGAGAAAGACGAAGTAGAAAGCTTTAAGTCATATAAAAGGAGGCTGCAGAAAGAAAAGGACCCTGAGGAGGGCTTGTAACAGCAGTATCCTGCAGCGTAACCAGTGAATCATCACGTTGAATACATGATATCATTAAACCCCATGTATTTGGGCCTGTTTAATTATAAAAATTGTGTATTTTGTCTCATCCTTTTCACAGCTGTGCAACACCAGCCACTTGAAAATTCCTTAAAGGGTCTCTAATCTCAGAATACCACCTCTGAGTATCTTTTGCCCCAGCTTTGTACGTGCTTTGGTGGAAGGATAGCGTAATGCCACTTAGTATAAAATGTGCCTGCACTGGTAAGAACATAATAAAGGTTTTGTTGTGCTGCCATACAGCTGAGCCGAGACATAAGACAATGCTGAGGTGAGACATTGCTGCGAACTCCTTACTAAGGCAACTAAAAGGTAGACAAAAATAATTTCTCACAGGTCAGCTCATTAAGGATGCTACTGAAAAACAGGCTCCTGAGTTACTTTTTTCCTTTCCTTTTCTCTTCTTTTGGGAACTGAACCAAATTTGCTTAATAAGCTTTGGCATGAAAAATGATCTTTATTTCTTTCTTCCTACTATTTTCTATAAAAATAGAGCTGAAGGAGCAAGGAAGAGTACCTGGCAAACAAATGGGTATATTCGGAGAGAACCGACCATTAGTGGGGAATAAAAACTGGCAAAACAGCTCTTCCTACATTTCCCAACCCCTTCCTTGAGATAAGGCAAATGTCAGGGCACAGTGAGGCTGGGTGTTGGAGTGGCAGGGGCTCCCCTGGTGCAGGCAGGGTCTCTCATTCAGGGATCCCACTGCCCCAGTCAGCGAGCAGGGCAGGGCCCTGGGGTTTTCTTAACCTTCTTTCAGTGCATGAACTGATACCCAGCACTTAGAGCTGAGAGTTGCCTCTGGTCTTTCTTTTTTTTTTTTTTTTTAAAAAATAAACATTTTCATCTGTGAATTTTTCTTACCTCATCTTTTTCTCTACTATTCTGCAGGACAAAGAGTTTGCACTCTTGGTGGTCCCTATTGCATGATGCGAAGTGGCTGAAACAGAATCAGTATGGTGAGCTGACTTGAAGCTTCCTGGCTGTCATTGTGATTTTAAAGTATTTTACCACTTATCTGGAAAATGTTACATGCCTCTGCTAAAACACATATTTGTGGTCTGGGCAGTATTATGCTAGTATTGCAGTGTTATTGCTGATAAGAAAGGTGTTGGAGGGTGCTGTGAGATGTGTAACAGACTATGGTGTTGTCCACAATGTTTTCTTCATCTCTCCATCCTGTTTTCTGCCCTAGACATTCATTCCCATGTCTGTGCTGCAGTTTGCTCATTTGTGCTCAAGCAGGTTTGTGAAGTTCCGCTGAAAACAAGATCTGGTCTGATCTGGGTTAAAAAGAGGAGTATTTCTGAAATCCACATCACTTCAGGATGTAGTATAGCTCTAGTGATGTGGGTCTACAATATCTTCACTGACCTGAGCAAATACTTACTGGCTTGGTAAAAAGCTTAATCCAATTCTGTGTGTAATCTACTCTCACAGGTTTATTTGGTTTAAAAAAGATTTTTAAAAGTACCAAGCTGATAAGACTGTTTTTCAAGTAGCAGCAGCTACATGTTCTGGAAGCAATTTACTGCTGACCAAATCCCCAAGCAGCAACAGCTAGGGAAGATATATGCATGGTAAAAAAAGGCTTTTAAAAATGAAGAATGAATGAATGTCTTTGCATTTTTAACATCTTTTTGAATTTCAAATACTACAGGTTTTATTTCATTTTTCAAAGTACTGAACATTCACTGAGTGCCACTTACAGATTCTGAGCACAAGTCCTTTCATTTCCCTTCCAGATGATGCCAAATTAAAACAGACTCATGTTTGCTCAAAACAGCATTGGAATTACAGCAGAATGTCTCTCAGCTGGCACCTCAGGTCTGTCTCCCAGTTTTGCTGAGCCTGGAAATGGCCCTGCTGCCTGCAGGTGCCTTGGCAGGAGCTGAGCAATATTTAGCACAAGGATGGCTGTGCAGATAACCACCAGCCCAAACAAACGCGTGTGCGGACACATTCTGCGTCAGAAGGAGAACGGCATGTGACTGAGGGAAGACTTTGGTTTTCAAGGTCTAGAAATAGGATTACAAATTTGCTCTAGTCCCAGTCAAATATCTGCATGGAGTCCTCCTACTCCACACAATATCTTCAAGGTAATGGGAGACTTCTTATTTTCTTCCCTATTGGGAAAAGAAGGAGGAAGAATGGTCCAATTTACGTGGTCCTTTCTTTTTCTCCTCGCTGTTGGTTATTAGCTGTCTTTCATGTGAGACAGAATAGAGATTTCTGAGCTGAGTGAGACTTTCTGAAGCTGAGCAATCTTATTCCCAGAAAAGAGGACTTTGCCAAAACTAGGGAAAAATTAGTATTTTTCTCCCGGCCAAATTAAATAGAAATCTCACACGCCACCTTCTCTCTTTGATTTTGATTCTATACTATTTGAACAGGCTTATGATTAGGTGAAAGAAATTCACTCTGTCTCTAAATGGCAGCATAACTATTTAAAACAGCTAAATGCAAATTGAACTCATTTACTTGCAATAGTCTGAAAAGATTTTTCCCTGGTTCTACTTCAGGAAACCATACCATATTCGCTAGAAATTTTATCTTCTTCAATTTTATTTTCCCCTCATGTTTTAAGAATAAGACTTTTCAAAATGCTACTAACAAATCTATCTTGTATTTTTTTTAAAAGAAATTGGTTTTCCTGAATACCTTTGGAGCAGCTGACTGAAGAGAACAAATGTGTCTCGACAGTGTCATCTAGTGGCAAAATACGTACGAGCTGGACACCGAGCCAGCACCTTCTTTTTCACACCGATTGATGACTGATCCACAGATTGCTGTTTTTTGGGGGGAGGCCTCCTTGCAGGCGACTTGAAGACTGTTTCCATCAACCAGAACCAATCACACAAACGATCATTTCCATCACGACTGCTAATCAACCACTACACCTAATTTTATTTCCAATAAACTTTGAATAGCATATGAGGATGCAATTTTTTTATAATGGAAAAATGCTCATAAATCTTCAGTATCCTTAAAGGCTATGGCCACGGTTCTAGAACATAGAAAAATAGTATTTATGCCCATTAGAATGGCATTTCATAGCTATGCTGCTGCTTGGCTTTTGCTATTACAATCCTTAGCAGAAACTCGGATATATCCAAGTTGCTAGAAATAACACTGAAAGCTATTAATCCAAAATCCCTGGAGCTTTTATCTATAAAAAATATTATATACTATACATTTCCTGATATGTTGTCTGGAATACAATGTTCATATGCATGATCTTTTTAAAGTGGGCCTAAATGACTGCTGAGTAGGTTGGAATAGTTTCTAAGGTGTCGTCCCCCCTCCCTTGGCATATCTTTGTTTTAAAAATTGTACAAAAAGAGGCTCTACTCATGCCTTTTATGGTTTCATTTGCATCCTCATTTGTAATCTCATCATACACTAAACCAAAACTGAATTTCAAATACTGATATGTTTACCATTTCTTATACAGCCTTTCATCCGCACACTTTAGAATGTCACATTCTCCCCTGTTTTTCAGGGGAGTCAATGGTCAGAAACAGCTTAATCCAAGAGACGATTTAAAGCAGGTAAATTAAGTTCCTGTTTTCAGCTTATTCTGGTTCTGCATGGAGACTAACCATGCTGGGAATGAGGAAGGGTGAATGTCTGCCCCGCTGCCTGATGCAATATTTGGTGAACAACTGTCGCAGCTGATCCCAGCTCCAGAGAACGGCCGTGAGGTCTGAGCCTGCACTCCACCAGCTCCACATGTGCAGAAAACTGCCGTGCTAGAGGGCGTTTTTTGTTTCAGAATTGCTCTGCTAAGCGTGTGAGCTCCTAACCAAACAATCCTATGGTGTCATCTGAGTGTCAGGAGAGCTTTTCGACTGTAGATGGCACTGCAAGGTAAGTGCAAAGGTGTGTCTACTCGCGGCGGAGATTTTAGTCTCTTGAGGTTTTTTTATTATCTCCCAAACACACTGAAATCAGTGTTTGGAAGATTAAGAAAACCTCAAGAGAGTAAAAGAAGACCTAGAAAGAAGTAAAGTAAGGCTAGAGGAGAGCTGTCTGGAGATGTAAAGGGAATGCCATGCTATCTTTGCCACATTGTATTTAATGCAGGGTTATCCCATTTTGGGAACCGACACCTCTCACAACAGTGGCAGGTCACTGCAGAGATGGACAGGAGTGGTGACTCTGGTTGGTTCTGCCAAGGAGGGACAGCACCAACTTAGCCCAAATAGTTGTATCTGGTCATCAGACAATTTGAAATCTTGTGAGTTAAAGAAGAGAAGTCAGAGCATTTGGCATGACATGGTTATGTGAAAGTGTTACCAATCTTGCAAGATGAAGAACCCGCTTTGCTGAAGCCATGGTTTGAATGAAAGCTCCTGGGTGCTCATCACGTCTCCATTTCCTACTTTACCTTCACAGGGGAACTCTCGAATAGGCTGAGCAGACTTTGGGGAGTCCACACACTTCACCATCCTCCTTTCCATGCTGTTTGATCCTTGGACTTCACATTTTTCTCTGTCCTCGTTTGAGCTAGATAGAACTAATTTTCTATTTAGTGATTTGACTTTTCAGCCCAGACTCTTCTAAGTGGCTGTACTGTCTGAAACTAACTGGATGTTTCTCCAGACAGTGTTCACTTCTACAAGTGATAATGCTTGTATGTCATGTAAACATCACAGGGCCACTGTCTCACCATGGGTGCCGTATCTGCACCTGCGAGGAGTGGACACGAAACTGAACAACTAGACATTCTCAGACTGTATTGGTATATGGAATTGAGTAACCTATTCTCTTTCAGTAAGAGGATAGGCAAAATGCACATATTTTTAATAAATCTGGAGATACTTTAATGTTACAGAATTGCTTCTTTTGAGTGTGTGGCTATATGACAAATAAATAGTAGCCTGGTTTTTATGCCTTCCCTACTGAAAGGTGTTACTTTGAATCTTCTTCTATTAGTTCTGTAGTGAAATTTCCCAGTATTTCATAATCTTTTTATTCTCAAGTTCATAAAAGAGAAAGATTATGAGGAACCTATTTAGAATTAGCAGAAGGTTAGCCTGGAGCAGATGAATTTTTTCTCCAGCAGAGTATTCCTGCTGCCAATAGGAAGTCAAGGCTCCAGAGGACACTGGCAATAACTAGGCCAGCTAAGGCACATAAATAGACGTGTGAAGGGGGAAATCCGTCACTTGACATTTAGTATAGCTGTAAAGGAAAAAATTAATTATTTTTACTTTTGATATATAGACTGAACTTTTTGCTACTGACTGATAAAAGTAATTACCATCTTTATACAACCTTCAGAATCAATTTCAGAAATCTGTTACAGAGTTACAGGGGTAGCATAAAGTGCAGGGTACATTTTTTCTTTACTGTTGCTTACATCTTCTCTAATCTCTCCGTTAGACTAAGCCTGGTGCAGCAGACAGGGCATGGAACTTTACCTCACTACTTCTGCAGACTGCTCTGGATGAACGGATAGGATACATGGATTGCCAGGAAGCTGCCTGATGTGTCAGTGTCGTCCCTATAGCCTAGATTTATCTCCCTTAACTTTATATGAGTATACACATTTGGAGCACAGTGAAAAAAAACCCTTCAACATTCAATGAACTGAGATGCACACTAAGACAGATTCTGTTGGCTAATTAAGCCTCTCAAAATCGTTGGTCCTCCTCAAATTCTGAGGATGAGTAAGTATACTGGTTTTTCTTGTGAAGTGCTGCTCTTTCAATTTCTTATCGGAGTTTTGACTTTAAAGTCTAGAGCTGCTACAAAAAGTAACAATGCTGGCGAGAGACACACTTTTTCCTATAAGATAATTATATGGTTATTTGTGATAATCCAGACCTTTGTACCACAGACTTAAAAAAAAATAAAAAAAAATAAAAAATGAACAGTTCCTACCTGTCAGGCACCTACTACATGCTTCAGGAACTCACAAATCTGGCTGTTGGACTACCCAGTTAAAATATACTCTTCAGTTACTTATTGCTGGCTTTTCACCTCCACTGCCTGTAATTTTTTCTGAAAGGCTGCTAATAGTATATTTTTCTGCAGCAATGTTGCCATTTCCTACTGGTTAAAAAAAATAAATGAAAACAAACCCAGTAATTTAAACAGAGGCTCAAGTTAACCTATTTTTTGTTTTACAATGTTACCTTACCAGCTCAACATACCTCTGCAAATCAAACTGTATCATCCTGATTCCGTAAATGGCATTCATTAGTTTGCTGCTTTTGCAGAGACAGCACAAGACTGCAGGAATTGCTACTATGGACCTATGAGCTGGGAACAATTAGAAAAGCCTGAACAATAAACAACAGGTAAAGTAGGCAGTATCTTATTTTTCCATGAAAATGTTAAGGAGACCAAACTCTTGCACAGAAACCCATTGCTAAAAGCCTTTGGTTCTTCTGTCAAGGTTTTGGCTGACTCAGACTCTGTCAGGTCCTATTCATGGCTCAGTATTATTTTCCAATTTTTCTGTGTCCTTTGCTGTAGTTTTCTATTCTTTACAGTATCTATTCAGTATTTTGCATGGAAGACCTCAGGGGCAGTCCAGCTTCATAGAAATTATTTTTCTTATACAGAATCTATTCGTGTTGTTGTGGCCTTGTTGTACTTTAATCTCGATCTTTCCACCGTGCTGTTTACCTCTCCAAAGGATGACTGTCCCAACTCTTCACTTGAATCCATTACTGTACAACAAAGCATTGTTTATGACTGACTTCAGCTTTATTTGGACCTCCTTATCTCCCCAGATGGTCATTACTGTTCTTAGGCCAGCTGGCAGCGTGCTTGGAGCAAGGCCACCTCTGAGGTATGCTTATGACTGAAGCAGAAAGAAGCTATTACTAGGAAAAGAATGCATAAATAAATTTCTCATAGCATGCAGGGTTAGTTACAATGGTGAGTGACTGCTGGCAAACCAAATATTTCTGGAGTGAAAGCAGATTGTACAATTCCCGTTAAATAGGTCAGATGGCACAGGTAAAAATGCTTGAGATTCACCTACAAGTCACTTCTATTCAATCTTCCCAAATTGAACTGCTGCTGAACACCACACATGGCTTTTTTCAACCTCAAATGTTCTGTGGTTTAAAAAATGGCTACATTGTTTTAAAGTCTTTCAATGCTTACACCACACAGGGGATAAAAATGTGCCTTTAAAGAAGCCCACAGAAACTCTGGCCAATGGCATTAATATAATACATCATTAATATAATTCCATACATTGGAAAAAGTGACGGGTGATTTTTTTATTCTTTATTTCACGCTACGTACTGCTTGTCTTGGTTCCTAGCTTCCCACCCTAAAATTCTACACCCTAATCCTGTTCCAGATTAGTCTGTATCACCTATTGCATCACCCAAGACATTAATTAAAACAGTAGAATTGAATTGAGCCCTCATGGAGTTTACCTGAAAAACGCATTAAGTGAACCGAGGTAATTACTTTACAAGAGTTTTTCAAACCCTTGTGCACATATCAAGTTTGCTTATGAGGCTGCCCCAGAGTTTGGGTCAAAAGCCTCATGAAAATCAAGCTCTATTGTATAGATTAGACCACTTGCTCTGCCACAGAGAAAAAATGCATTGGCTCAAACCCATCTGCCTCGACACAGCCATTTCAATGCTTTCTCTCACTTCATTATTTTCTAGAGACTGGCAGGCAGATTTTTTTTTTTAGTTATTTTTTATTTTGTTTGCTTTTGAGTCCTCCTGGAGAGGTGTTGCCTTGCCTCAAACCCATCCTCTGTCTCCACAGACAACCACGCTGCTTCTCTCCTGAAGACTGACAGGAAAAGGCACCGAAACGCCTCAGCTCTCTCCCTTCACCTGGCCTCTCCCCGTGATTTCCAGCCCCTTTCTTCGCTGACCACATCACATCACATCACTCCTCCCCTTCGCACCTGCTGCAGCCATTTTGGTGCAGCCCTGACTCACAGCGGGCCGGCCCGGCATGACAAGCCCCGCCCCTCACACCCCTTCCGCCACCTGACCCGGCCTGTCAGTCAATCTGGGCTCCGCCGTAAGGGGCGGAGCTGAAGCAGCAGTCTCAGCCAGTCGGTGTGCGAGGTGCCCCGGAGCCGCGGCCAATGGG